>NC_056746.1:264225708-264525708 GCF_019279795.1 Protopterus annectens | reverse complement strand
TCTCTCCAGCTTGTTCTGCTTAAGTCACAGACAAAATTAAGGTCCCTAGACCTTGTATTTCTGGTACTCTTTGACTTATGAATATATAGCAGATTCGTAAGTGTGGGTTTTGCAGATGCCTAGTAAACAAGGCATAGATCACCCTTCAGCAATCCATAGGAAACTGAGTAGAGGTAAAGGACTTTAAGGCACTTTTCATAAGGCAGGTTTGTTATTCCTTGTATTCTTTTAATAAGGAACCTTTGAGGTCACTCTAGTTGCTGCATATGCCTGGTCAGGTACATACAAAGGGAGCACTGTACTCTATGATTAGTCTGATAAGTACAGAGTATAGTGGGATAATGACCTCTTTGGTACTAGATGACATGCCCTTACTTATAAGTTGTGCATCATAAAAAGACCTTCTCACTACTGTGGCCACATAGTGATTGAAGGTAAGGCTACTGTTTACATGTGTATCCAGATCCTTGACCACTGGGTCGACTCTTAGGGGTGTATTACCAACATGGTAATTAGCCAGCATGGTTGATTTCCCAAAGGGTACAATTATATATTTCTTAGCATTAAGTTTACAACCATGGCTTTGGCACCATTTGTTAGTCAGAGATAGATCTTGAAGAATGCTAGTGTCTGCAGGGGAGTTAGTGATAACCCCCAGATTGGAATCATCTGCAAACATAGTCAGCCATAAACCTTCAGCATTTGCTTCCATTTCAGAAAAATAAAAGCCAAAAGGAGCGAGACCAGTACCAAGCCTTGGGGGACTCCACTAGCACCTGGCCTCTTACTGGAGGTAGCCTCATCAATTTTGACCTCCTGGGTCCTATCAGTAAACCAGTTGGCTATCCAGTAGGTGATAAAAGGGTTTATACCTAAATAAGTGAGCTTGTCTATAATTCCTGAGTGAGGCATTGTATCAAAGGCCTTGGCCAGGTCAAAGTAAGCTCTGTGCATAGTCTTACCTTCATCCAGTGCTTTGATGTCCCTCTCAAAAAAATCTACCAGATTTAATAGGCATGACCTTCCTTTAACAAAGCCAAACTGTGATGGACCTTAACAAGCCTAGCCATGTAATACCCTTGTTCCCTAGTTGATCATGGTTAAATGGTCATTGTTACAAGAGTGAATCAGTGATGAGCACCAACTGCGCCTATCCATGAGGGACATAGGTACCACCACTGGGATGAATTTGCGGTCTCCCATCCAATTGTCAAGGTTGCGCTTAAACAGAGTAATTGAGGAGCTCTGCTTCACATTTATTTATTTTATTTATTTATTGGCACTTGTTTACCGGGAAACTCCACTGGGCTAGGAAAGCCTATTTTCAGTGGAGGCCTGGGGAGAAAAGGTCCAGTAGAGAAAGAAGTACAAATTACATAAAGTTCCAAGAAATAATAAAAAAATGAGTACAGAATATTTGCTTAAGACTTATACCACATAAAATTACAAGAAAGAACATACAGAGAATAATATACCAAATTCAAAGTTTACACAGGAGTTATATAACAAGATTTAGACTGAGATGCAAACAGACAGTGCTAAAGGTAGAATTGAAGTCGAAGTATATAGAAACAATGATGAAGGGATGTCAAAAAAATGTGAAGACACATGAAACGGAAAGTTTGATGTTAGAGTAATAGGAGTTTCAAGGAAGGAGCAAGTCTTAAAGAGAGCAAACACTCAGAAACCTAGGAATATGACATTGTGATAAGTGGATGGAGTATGTTACATTGTGAATGTAGGAAAGGGGAGGGAAGAAAAGAAAGTGGCATAACCATCGTTACTAATGCCCAGAAATATACTAAGAATCCTTCATGTCATTATCTACAGGGCTGTGTTGCTGTTACCTTTTTTATTTTTATTTTTTGAACTATTACATTCCACTCAAATGAAGGAGTAGTGCAGAAGGCTTCTAGATTACCAACAGCTATTGTATTCTACAAGAATTATGAAAGAGGTTGGAAGAAGAAATCATACAATATATGGATGATATATTTTCTATCGCAGGGATTTTCCTGAAAATCTGTAAGGCACATCTAAAATAAAAGAAGAGGTAGAGTTGCCTAACTTCATTTTTTCAGGGCATAACTGACTGCACCTTTACTAGGAGGCATGTGAAAATGTAGGGCTGTATACTTTACGGTGAATATTCGCACCAAACTAAAATGTTTGCTGAGTAGTAAGCTCTGCATGATCACTAAAGCTACTGTCCCTAGACATACTTATGGCCTTTCACCTAACTTCTGCATCTGCATATGCACAATGCTTTTAAGAATCCAACCTTAAATAACTATGGGCAATACACCTCAGTTTTAACTGCTAAAATGTATGCATAGTGCTATGAGTTTTGCCCCCAGATTTACCCTTGCCCATCCCATATTTATTGTCTTCATAGATTTAGACGTGTTTAAGGATGCAATTATTATTAAATGATGTTAACTTATAGAAATCCTCCATATCAATATCTATAAGGATAACACTATCTGAATATATTTTGTTTGGAAAAATAAGACAGTGTTATTCTATCTGGCTATCTACTATAGCAATAACCCACGCCTGGGTGTGGGTAATGCTGGATTTACCCACGGTTGGCGTGGTTTAGTCCCGAGTGGCCGAGGACCAAACAAAGACAACCGTGGGTAAATCCAGCATTACCCACACCCAGAAGTGGGTTATTGCTATTATACCATGGTGTTAGTTTGTTTTGTATTATGTTTGTATTGTTGTTATTTATGTTTTTGTTTGCTTTTTTTTGTATTCTTCCACTTTTTGTGAGATAAAATAGTCCACACTTTCAGTTTGTGTTTATTGTTTATTTCTGTTTTAATTTAAATACATGTTATTTTTTAGTTTTTCAGGAAATGTCAGAAAAGGGCTAGGTGGTGCTTGGTATAATATAGTTTAAGCAGTGTAGAAGTTTATAGCGTGTAGTTATGTTTTAGTAGTTATAGGTATGTTGAAATGTGGTGTAGTTTTAATTTGTATTATTTTTTTAAAAATATGTACTTTTACTATTTGGTCACTAGATGGTGGTGTTGTATGCGCTTTTATTAGATGTATGCTGATGTGGACGTTCGGTATGGTGTGTGTTTTTGACTTTGCGAGGGATGTGTGGTGTGTTTTTAGTATGTATATTTTTGGAGTTGTCTGTGTATAAGTATTGTAGGGAATATAGGTAAGTGAATGGTTTTATGAGAATGCTTGGTTTTATTGTGTTATAAGTGGTGGTTATGTAGTGTGTGTGTGATGTATTTGCGACTGCATGACTTTTTATTTTTTTAGTGTTCGAGGTGAGGGAATGAGGAGTGTAGTATGGAAATTGGTTAGTTTTCTGTGTTTTCGTTAAATTCTTGTGTGTTTTGGGTATTAGATTTACTTTACTTTACTGTTTATTTGCTGTCACCGCATGATATTTAGCGACCGGACTTTTTGCGTTGTTTCTTGTAGGATTTACTATGTGCACGCTGGTTGGATTAGCCAATCAGCATGCACGTTTGTCGGGTTTGCGATGTTCGCATGGTATAATATAATTTTTATGTTATTTTATCTGTCCATCTACTATAATTTTTAAAGGTTGTTGTTAAAAATTTTAATGGTCTGAGATGAAGAATCATAGATAAGATTCAGGAGCACACTGCCCATGGAATAGGGTTACGGTACCACATAATGTGGAAAAGGTGTATATCTTAAAGTATATAGTGGAAAATACATATTTTAAAACTAGCCACTTGCATTCTCGCTATTCTTAACCTGTATGCCAACTCCCAAACCAGTACAAACACTAGGCTATCAGTCTGAACACTATTATAAGCTTAGCCAATAACAAGAGGCCAGAATCAAACTCTGCACCTTGTATTTGTGAGGTTAAGACCTTAACTATTATGCTAACTTTCCCCCTCTTGGATGATTTCTGCTTTTCATTTAACTAATGGCATTATGTCTGCCTTATCGTTCACTCTTCTGGTATCTTAGGGCTGCCTCAAGACTAGAACTATAGTTGTAAACAAACTGTGTCTCATTTAAGCATGTCAAAGTAAATAAAACACATCATTTGTTTTGTACTTACCATTTTATTTATTGATTTACTATTGTTTAACTAACTTGACCATGGGAATTTTTAGGAACTTCCCAGATATCTAATTTTAAGCAGAAATGGATGTAGGTATGGGCACTAAGATAAGGAATTATTCTAAGATAGCTGTTTCAGCTCAGAAGACTTGCATTTCTTTCTGTATATCTAAAATTCTAAAGATAGAACCCCATACTGACATGTACAACACCTATGACATACATCTCTGCTATCTTACAAAAATTGTAAGGATGGAGGTTAGGAAGGGCAAAAATGAATCCCACTGTAAGGTAGTATTGTTTAGCAATGATTCCATAAAAAACATAATTACACATTGGCATGCATGTGAACAGCAGAAAATCACAATAATAAAACAAGACATCTAAAGGCAATTGTACTTATAAAAACTCCTCAAAACCCGGGGGGGGGGGGGCGCACAGGTTCTAAATACATCCACATAACACTATCAGATTAGAACCTATAAATCAGTGAAGATCGCATATGATCCAGAATTAAGATAGCACTGTAGTTCAACAGGAAAAAGTAATTCAGAATGACTTAAGTTATCAAATCAGACTAATAGAAACATTGCCTGTATCACTTAAATCAGTTCTTTGATTTTGTACGGCCAATGGAAAAAATGTTCTGATATAACTGACATTCCACGATGTTAGATGAGCATAAGGTAAAGAAAAAATAAGTCCCCTTTATGGGAAAAATATAGTTATTTCATGGATTTTGTGATTCATTAACCTTACAAATTATCTGACTTGGCTGGTATCTCATATGTGCTCATATAATCTCAGAAACAAATATAACACAGAAAAACTACTGTCAGTATCAACTGCCAGGAAATTCAGTAAAATACACTATTCATATTAGTAAAATACACTATTCATATTAAGGAACATGTCATGTTTAACTAGTGGTATAAGCTTGTCTTAAGAGAGCAACAATTTAAAAAGTTAGTTGCCAACAGAATAAGAGGGATTTCTGGTTCTACTCTGTAAGCATCACAAGAGCATACTGAAGCAACTATGAAAATTCTCCAACTCTTCATCAAGAAAAAATATATAAAAAGTACTATTTTCTCAGGAAGACATTACACGGTTTTCCAGCTTTATTTGATTTTTCATCTCTAAATGGACAAACACAAAATAAAACTTGCAAACAGGTGCAAAACTATTGGTAAAAATTTTGTTCATAAAAATATGTTTCACTGAAGACCGGGTTTGGGTTAAGGACTCTATAAATCTGCAACTGTTCTTTACTAAAAACATAGCAAAGCTATGAAATGTACAAAAATTGTAACTAAGCTTTTTTTGTGTGTAAAATTAGTAGTTAAAATATTGCAGTAGTTTATGGATGACACAGAGCATGCAATTGTTTCAATATGGAGCCACAGTCCTCTGTGATGTGTGCAATGTACAAGATTCTGGGCTTCTTTTTCCTCATCAGGATGGTAGCAGCCTGATTCAGTTATTTCCTTTTACTTAAGGTGTTACATCATTCTTCTGAGGTCTACTATCTGCAGTTTAAATGCTGAGTGACAGGAGCTGGAAAGCGCTATGTACCTTTTGCAGAAGGAAATCTTCTTGGATATTGCTTTGTTAATTTCTTATCTTTGAGTCATCCATCCTGAAGTATATGTTCAGAGGAGTCAGATGGTGAGAGCCTCTTCTTGGGGCCCTTGCCCACAGAAGATACTTTCAGTCAGTAACTGCGTTATCCTACTGGTGGATGAAACTCGAACTCTCGAGCTTTTGCTGTCCGAGCTTCAACTTGCCAATGATCAGAGTTCCTTCACTAGAAATCACTGTTGGCAAGTTGTGCAGGAAGTGATTCCCTTCGGGGGTGAATTTCCCCCTTTTTCATTGTGTGATTTCAAGGTTGGTATATGTAAGTTTAGGGGTGCAGGGGTGCTTGTCTTCCTGAAAAATATTAAAAAAGTGTTTTTTCAGCAAGATATTTTCGGCAAATGCAGTTCAGGGATTTCAATCCTTGGTGCATTCATTTTCATCAATTTTTAATGTAAGCCAGTGACTGTTTGGTCATTACTGCTTATGGACTGTTCCTGTCTGTACTAGTGTAGTGAATTTATTTTTTGTTATCAGTTTTCCCTGTATACATTTTATATTTCTTAAAGGTAGTGATAGACGTTTAGTAACTGTTTTACTCAGAAGTTAGTGAAGGGTTAGTCAGCTAATATAGACAGAAGTTTCTAATGCAATGCAATATATCTGCATGAAACTTGTTATTAACTGTCTGTGCAACAGGCCACTTGTATGTATATTTAATTTTGTTGCAGAACTGCTTCATTTCTTTTATTAAGAACTTTATTTAACTGCAGAATTTTGGCTGTTTATTTAGTAATTGATAAAAGAGTACTGCACTATGTGACTTGGGACTGTTTGTCTCTGCCTTAGAAAAAGAGAAAGATCATCTAGCTACAACTACCACAAGTTATTGTCTTTAACTGGTACATTCCTAACAGTGGCATAGTAACCAGTACTTGAGTGTAATAAACTCATTCTGGCTGGTGGCAGTAACTACCTTAAGGTAGGAAAGGTTTGTAATACTGGAAGCTAGTACTAGCCAGAACTCCAAATTAATGTGTGTTTGTGTGGGTTAAGCCAACAGCTTAGTCAAAATGCAGTCAGTACCTCTCAACCTCTTAATGCAAAAAATCTGGACAAAGCTTGACAAAATGGGGATACAAATAGGGACATATTTTAAATATTTCTCTTATAAACTTAGAAAGTTGCTAGAGTAACATGATTTGTTTGAAATATACATTTTCTGAAGGATTTGAAGTCTGAAACTCAAATGTCTGTCATTATTTACTGACTTCAGTCCTGAGATCATCCCAGTGATTTGCCAGGAAAAAAAGAGGAACAGGCCAAAAATCTGGACATTCTGTGAAAATCTGTACAGTTGAGAGGTATGCCAATCACTCTATACACAATCTAGAACTGAGTTCGGAGTGAGGTAGAAGGAGGCCTGCGAGGCCAAGTCAGTAAGAAGGCTGTTTTTTAGAATATTATGGTTCCTTCTAAAAAAGTATAGTATCACCGATTGAAGATGATGCATATAATGTTTATGCATTTGTCTTCCGAATAAAAAAAATGTGTTTTCTCACCTTTGTTATAGCCTGAAACATTGGTAATTTCTTCATATCATTTCCAAAAACATTGGATGACCCACTATTAAATAGGCTTTTAAGCTTTAGAACAAAAAATGATTAAACACATAATGACCAAAAACACTTCACATTCTTTGAGATAGATTCAGAACCTTTGCAGCAATATGATAAGTTAATCTGTGCAATGAGTGGCCACTCCTAGGGTTTTTTGTGATTCAGAAATACACATAGCTGAGTGCAATGTATGCTAAAGACCATATCATGATATGGTAAAGAGGAATGTTGTTTAAAAAAGCATAGTTCCTGTTGTACAGTGTTTGAGTCCCTCAGCCCTCATTTACCTACTGTTTAATCTTAAGTAAGTCACTTAACCAGACATTGTTCCCAGGTTGTCCCTGAAAAGGCAGTGAAAGTCCAGTGGCTCTACCTGGTTAACAAATAGGTATTATTGTTATTATTATCCTGGTGATCTAGTCATGTTGACTAATGTCACCAAAATGGGCATGAGTATTTGCCAGTGATGAGGGGGTTGAGGTCCTAGCCTAATTCAACCTACGCCAGGGACCCATGCTAAAAGTGGGAGAGGTGTATGTAACCCTATTGGCCAGCATGTGCCCACCATAAAGCCTAGCAGTTCTGGGTCAATAAGCTACTAGCCTGCAGGTGTACAGTTGCCCACTTTCATTACCTGGAATAGCTCTTTTGAATGAAAGCTGAACGTACAACCAGTCAACCTGCCAAACATGAACTAAGAATTGCAACACAGAATGTAGGTTCACTGACAGGACAAGGCTTGGAACTGGATGACATGATGGTAAGGAGGAGGCTGGACATCATATGTATCCAGGAGATAAGCTGGAAGGGCAGTGCAGCAAAGCCACTTGGCCTGGGATCCAGAGTCTGCTACTGAGGGGGACAAGTTAGAAATGGGGTGGGAATTATAGTGAGGGAAAGGCTTTAGAAGATACTGCGGGATGTCACCAGCTTTAATGACAGACTCAAGACAATCATACTCCAGTGTAATGATATGGCAGTATTCATAATCCCAGCCTATGGCTCACAGCAGGGTTGTGATAGTGAGGAAGAAAGTACATTCAGACAGCAGTTTCAGAACCTACTAGATAAGGCAGGACAACAGGAATTGGAGTTGATAATGGTTGACCTAAATGCACATATCTGGATAGACAGAACAGGATATGAGGACAGCCTGAGTCTGCATGGGTGGGGCAAAAGGAATAAAGAAGGAGAGGCCATTCTGGACTTCTGTCTAGCAAATGGCTTTATGGTAGCCAACACATGGTTCAGTATGAGGGCCATTCAAAAAAATCACATACAAAAGTGGCCAACAAAATCATCAATTGCAAAGTCATAGCCAGTGAAAGAGTCAGTCCACAGCATAAACCTTTGGTTACCACAATCAGCTTCAAGCAGTAGTCAGAGAAGGCTTTTAGGTAAACAGAGATCAGGCTGAAGACCTTAAAGTTGACTGGAGAAAAAGCACAACAGTTCAAAGAATTATTCAAGGCCCTATCACTTCAAGAAGAAGAAACAGGTGGAGTTGAAGAAGAATTGCAGTGCCTCTTAACAGCATGCATAAGGACTGCTGAACAAGTATGTGGTCAAGCCAGATATGAAAATAAGATACACAGGGAAGATGGCGGTGGAATACAGACATCTAGGAAGTCATCCAAAGAAAGAAGGAGTGCAGGAAAAAGTGGGAAATGGAAAAGACATATCAGGCTAGGAAGGATTTCTGGTTGGCTAACAAAGAGGGTAAGAGAGGAGTTGCAATAGCAAACAACAAGGCATCACAGGCACAATACCACCTTCTGGAAAGTGACTCAGTGGATGGCACAAAGAAACTCTACCAGGTTTCAAAGCAAAGACATAGATAGATAGGTTCATAGATTAGTACTAGGCTAACCGCCCTTGTGGGCCATTTTAAGCCTAGCCAATTACCCCATGTGAGAGTCAAACCCTGCACCTTGTGTTTGTAAGGCAAACACCTTAACCATTATGGCAACCTCCCACCCCAACAGACAGAAAGATAAAGAAGCTGGTCAGACTCCCTTCATAAGGGATGCCAGCAATAAAGTGCTTGCCAGTCCACAGACATTAAAGGCAGATGGAAGGAGTACTTCCAGCAGCTTCTGAATGACGAAAACTCTACAGAAGCTGTAATGCCCTAGAGACAACCCACAGTGAGAGAAGAGGAGGAATCCACAATAGAAGAAGTGAGAGCAGCACTAAGGAAAATGAAGTCAGGGAAAGCAGCAGGCTCAGATGAGGCCACAGCAGATATGATCAAGATGTTGGGTGACATAGGGGAAACATGGCTCCTGAGGGCATTCATAGCAGTATGGAGAGAAAGGTATATCCCAGTTGACTGGATAATAAGTATACTAGTTCCAGTGTTCAAGAACAAAGGAGACATTCACAACTGTGTACAGTATAGACAGGTATCAAACTCCTATCACACTGCATGAAAGTTCTAGAAAGGGTGATTGCTAAATGAATACACAGAGTAGTAGAAAGTAAGATGTGAAATGAACAGTTCAGATTCAGATCAGGATGTAGCACAACCAACCCAATGTTTGCAGTGAGACAGATAGTTGAGAATAAGATAGACATGAGGAAAGAATCCAACTGGACATTCCTAAACTTGGAGAAAGCATATGACAAGGTCCCAATAAAGCTGATTTGGGCAGTCCTGTGGTGGTTCGAAGTCCCAGAAACACTGGTAGAATTAGTGCAAGCTATGTACAAGGACCCAGTGGCTCAAGTGCAAATAATGTTTGGTCTTACAGAGGGGTTTCCCTGTGGGTGAGGGTGTGCATCAGGGTTCAGCTCTGAGCACACTGCTGTTTATACTGGTGATTAGCAAACAGGTTGGAGGGGGCAGTCAACAAAGCAGTTGTATGCAGACGATGTGAAATTACAGGTAGACTGAGTAAGAACTTCAACAAAACATAGGGGGAATGAATGCAAAACTGAAGGTACATGGGATGAAACTCAGTACAGATAAGACAGTTGTAATGGCAGCAAATGGATGAAATCAGAAAAAGCTGAACATTGAGATAGAAGGGAAAACACTGGAACAGGTTAACAGCTTCAAATATCTAGAAAGGGTAGCTGAGGAGAAGGGAACTCTCAATAAGGAGGTCGAAGCTAGAATCAGAGGGGCTGCAGCCAACTGGCAGAGAGTGTCAGGGGTAGTATATGAAAGAATGCTAAAGAAGCTGAAAAGTAATGTGTCGCTCTTACTTTGGACACAATAGAAGAGTCTTTGTGGGTTCTATTCAAGCAACTTTATTCTATACAAACACATCTCTCTATAGGTTAACTGACTAACTTAAGTAACCTATTTACAAGTTAACAACTGTGATCATGCATGCTCTCACTATGGCTGCTCTTACAAAATGGCACTAGGGAGTGCACGTGTCTAGAATTTATATGTGCACGTACAGCCTTGACGTGCTTGTTAAGGATACAGCACACTTCATTTGCAATCTGATCTACATAAGATATATAAAACAGTGGTATAATCAGTACTGCTGTATGGTATAGAAACCTGGGCAGTAAAGGCAGAGCAGCTGAGGAAGCTAGTGGTGATGGAGATGAAGTGCTTGAGATACGGAGTAGGATGCACACTGTGGGACAGATGAAAAAATGAGGACATAAGAGCAGAAGCTCCACTTATTGAAAAGGTCAAAGAGTACAGATTGTGGATGGTGTTTCAGACACCTGTGCAGAAAAGCAGAAGACAATCTGGTGAAGAAGATAGAAGGTTAGAGGAAACGAGGGAAACCAGCAAAGAGGTGGATGGATTATGAGAGAGAAGACATGTGATAGGCAGGGAGTGGCACTGAATAAACAACAATACACATGAAACCCCAACCCCATATAGAACATTGGAAAAAGGGGGTTGATGATGACATAAAGCAGACAAATTAAGATTGAGAAGTGATCCAGAAAAGTATAAACAGTGCACCTCAAAACTCTGCATGCCATAGAATTGACTGTCAAGTGATTCTTGGAGTTCATGACTGTACTATAAATACTTCAATCAGTTAAGTTTTGCTATCACCTTTTTAAAGTTTTGTTTCAGGTTTACATGTGACATGCTAACAAAACAAGCATCACAACTTAGTGGTTAGGTATGTTAGGCAGTAGAAGTATGCAGTGATATGGTTGGACATTAAGCAGGTATTGTAATTCAACACTTTCACAAGTAGAGCGGCGATACTGCAGCACCACTGCTTCTTCCATTATGCAGTGTGGAACAGTGCTTTCCCTAGTGCAAGTTGGGGTGCCTGGGCATAAAGACTATGCAGGTGAAAGCTCAACACCCACAAGTTTCTGAATTATTCAGTTTTCACATCATGCACACTAGCTAAACTTTGCGCTGTCTTCACCACAGCAATGTCAACATGCCTGGGCACCTGTGGGCAGCAGTCTGTATGCATAGTTCAGCTCATGGCTCCCAGAGAATATCTGTAATTCCAGTCAACACATACTGAGAATGGAGTCACTGCAATGCATAATTCAACAGCACCACAGTCCAACAAGCTAGGGTTGTCATATTTCATACCACAAACCAATATGTTTAACTACTGTCATACGCTACTTATTTTCTGTGATACGCTACTTATTTTCTGTCATACGCTACTTATTTTGTGTCATACGCTACTTATTTTGTGTCATACGCTACTTATTTTTCTGTCATATGCTACTTATTTTCTGTCATACGCTACTTATTTTCTGTCATACGCTACTTATTTTTAACTTTTTTTTTCCACCAGCCATAAGCTGCTTGCTGCTTCATGACAGTTGGGATACGTGAAAATGGGTGTGACCACAATATTTCATCCATTTTTCTCTACAAACTATTAGATTGTCAAGTATGTATTCAGAAAAAGAGTTCAGTGGTGATGCCCAGAGGAGTCAGAAATCTTCCTCCTCCTTCTCTTCCACAAGCTTTGCAGGCCAAGGATCCTTGTGGAAGACTACCAAGGGGCCCAATATAAGACAGAAGCCTGAATCAGCCTGGCACGAGAGACAGCATGTGCTACTGTCTTACCAGGAAATGATGATCAATGCCACCAACATTGCAGTGATAAGAACAGGAGGCACTGTGACCTCCTGCACCAATGGCAGGTGAGGAGAGGGAGCAGCCACTGACTATGTACTGTAAGTAAGCCTTGCCTTAAACCTCCAGATACAGACTGCCTCTGTTTGTCAAATGTCCCATTACATTCTTCAAATCACCTGAACAGTTTGCACAGACTGTGCAGCTGCATAGGAGGAGGCTTGAACACCTCAGGGAGCACTGGGATAAGTATACCAGATATAGGTAGCATAGCTTCACATATTAGCAATCTTGTCAGTTATTGTACAAGTAGTCAGGGTGGGGTATGGGTAGGTATGGGTACATATGTGTAGGTATGGGTACATATGTGTAGGTATGGGTAGGTATGGGTACATATGGGCAGGTATGAGTACATATGTGTAGGTATGGGTAGGTATGGGTACATATGTGTAGGTATGGGTAGGTATGGGTTTCTCCAGGGTTCTCTGTATTCAAACTCAGCATCAGCTGTTTTGCTTCTCTAAGCTCACTGCACTTACTCCTTGTACTGTGTCGTTGGCGCATGGGAAAGTGGGTGTGGCCACAAAATTTCATCCATTCCCACACTATCAACTATCCAGAGCAGTACTTTTATTTTTTGGTTACATATGATTTTCCAGTATAGACTGTATGTAATCTGTTACCTTCGAAACAGGTTATGTTGTACTCTGTCAGTTGTTTAGGACCTATCCTACAATGATCAGTTTTAGTATGCCAACATAATAACTTACTGCAAGTGCAATAGCTAGGAAATATCTGTTTCATTACTGCTTTGGGCCATTTGTGATTTTACCTCTTGTTTGTAAAAAATGAATTACTCATGTCAGCATCAAGGGAGATGGGTATTAGAGCTCACTGTATTCAGTATTAGCACGTTGGTTCCACATTCAATATGGAATGGATGAACAGGGTCACCTGCCACCATGGACTTATACCTGTAGTACAATATGTTAAGACATTGCTGTCCTAGTGTTATGCTGCTAGTAGCTTCAGTTCTCCCCTTGACAGACTTATTAGTATGTGTTTCACTTAAGGGTTTTCTTAGACTGTTAATGTTTGTCAGTATGTAAATGCATTGACTCTCAAGCTGCACATGCTGATGGCTGTGGGCTGAAGTCCCCTGTGAGTCGTACATTGGCACTTCATTGACAAATCATGTCAGAGTGGTGGTCCCTTTTGCTTTGGTAAACTTTTCACACATACGGTATTAAAGTGCCTGGAATGATGACATTAACGCATGTTTAACTGCAGCTATCAGCAGGACTGTGTTGGTAGCGCATCAGCTTCAGACTTCAGATTTTGCACTGGAGATGCTAACAGTTATGGGTCATATTCCCAGCCCTTACTCATTTCACCAGCTATAGCAAACAAAGTGCAAGGGGTGTTTAATTTGTCCTTCTGAGTACAACGTCCACAACAATGTGATGTTCACATTGGAGTGAGGACTGTGTTGTCTCTTTAATTCATTAGTGTGAGTTTCATTGCAGGCTGTTCTTAGGCTGCTGATGTAGTTCAGCATGTAAATGCATTGCCTTTTAGGTTGCACGTTCTGATGGCAGTTGGTTCAAGTCTGCTATGGGTTGGATATCATCGCCATAGCAGGCTGGGTGTTCATGTGAAAAATGTGACTTTTTCTAGCTCTAATAATGGACAAAATGACTTAGATTGTACTAATGGCTCTTCCTCTAACATTCCTGTGGCTGATGCCTCCTTTCAGACCAATAAATCTGGTCGAGGGAGAAATGGACGTAAGGGCAGAAATCGGTTTAAGGAATGAGCAAGTAAGTAATTCATGTGATGAAAATTTATGCTTAGTTAACTTGTTTAATTTATATGTTAACCAAGCAATGAGTTCAGTATTGCTGAGGGGAAGTAAGTTTGTACCAACGTTTTTTCCCTCATTAAGTGATATTTACTTTGACCTTAAAAAATTCATAAGAAAATTGTATTTGAATGTCTTTTTCTATAATGACAATGATATGAATACAAGTACAAATATGAATTCAAATGGTGAAATTTTTAACACTGACATTCATAATACTACCATTGAAAGTGTTGATAATGAATTACTAAATTTATCAGTTTATGATTATGAATATGCTGACTTTGGTTTACTTTATGAAGACATATCTAATAATATTGACGATGGTGAAATGTTCTTTACGGGCTATGGCAAACTGACTGTTCCACCTATAGCATCTGAGAGTACTTTTACACCTAACATAAAAGTGCCAGCAATTTCAACTTTTTTTAAAATAGTTTTAAGGAGATATCAATGTTTATGGAGAGTCTGAAAAACGTACCTAAACATTATAATTTAAATAAAGAGGAATGGATGGCTCTAAAACATTTGAAAAAAATTAAAACGGAGTTTATTTTCAAATGTGCAGACAAAGGTGGCAACTGGGTAATTTTAAATAAATCAGATTATTGTGAAATGGTTTTTGACTTGTTAAAGAATCAAGATGAATATTTATGTTTAAATAGTGACCCAATTGTCAAGTTCAACAGTGAATTGTTGAATCTTTTGGAAAGAGGGGAACGTCTTGGTTTTTTGAATCAATGTGATGTAGGCAAGTTATATGTTAAAAAACCATTGACGCCAATCTTCTATGCATTACCCAAAGTACACAAAAGTTTAATAAAGCCGCCAGGGAGACCTATAGTTTCAGGCAAAGAATCCTTTTTGAGTAAAGTCAATATTTTTTTGGACTTCCATTTAAAAAGTCACTTATCTAAAATTTCAGCTCACATCTCTAACACTGAAGATTTATTAGATAAGATTAGTGAAATCAAATGGAATAACAGCTACTATTGGATAACGATAGATGTGAAGGCATTATACACCAATATTAATAAAAGGTGGGGACTTGAAGCTGTTCAAACCATGTTGGGAGATGGTCCTAGAACCTCATTTTTGATACAATTGTTGGAATTCTGTCTTTCCCATAACTATTTTTGTTTCAATAAAGATTTTTTTTCTCCAAATCAAAGGGACTGCTATGGGGGCTGCTTTTGCGCCCTCATATGCCATCCTTTATATGGACTTTTTTGAGAAGTTATATATTTATTTAACTTCCTTTTATCAAAAAAAATGTAATATTTTATAAGCGGTTCATTGATGACCTTATACTAATATGTAGTGGTGAGATTTTTGAATTTCTTGAATTTTTTGAAGAATTAAATAATAACGATCATGGTCTAAAATTTTCCTATGAGATTGATAGAAATAGGATTAATTTTCTAGATATAACTTTATTTCATGAAGATGGAAAAATAGGATATAGACCTTATAGGAAAGCAACTTCTGTAAATATGTTTTTACATGCAGAAAGTATGCATCCGGAACATTTAATTTGGTCTCTTCCTTCTGGTGAATTTCAAAGGATGTACAATCACACTAGTGATGTTAATGAAAGACATTTTGAATTAAGCAAGGTTGAATCCAGGTTACTTAAGAGAGGCTACAGTCATGATCATTTGATATTTTCAAAAAATAAAATATTAGGAATTGGAGACCACTTAGAACATGAATATTATAAAATTAGACAAGAAAGACGAAGTCCATTAACTATAGAAAAAAGAAATAATATTACATCAAGGAGAAGAAATAAAGATGACACAAAGATTAGTGAATCTAATTTATTTTTTGTTACTAAATACTCCCCTTTATCTAATGAAGTGTGTAATATTATAAGAAAATATTGGTATCTGATTTGTGAGGATGAAAATATAGGTGTACTATTTCCCAAACATATAATTCTTTCTTTTAAAAGAGGAAAAAATCTAAAGGAGTTATTGAATTGTAACTCTTTTAATAACAGTGAAAAGTTAACCAATGATAACATTGAAGGCACCTTCTCATGTGGTCAGTGTAGTGTTTGCAGCAGGATTGTCAACATAACTAATATTAATGGAGTGTCTTTTAAAGCCAGACATAATTTCAACTGCAAATCAACAGGAGTAGTTTATTTATTGGGTTGTTCATGTCCTAATATGTGGTATATAGGTCAAACAAAAAGGATGGTTCGAGTTCGAGTTTTGGAACATATAAAAGATATTAGGAATAAAAATGAATATAGTCCGGTGGCCAAATACTTTTTGGAGAAACATAAGAATGACTCTAGTAGTTTGAAATTTTGTGTGTTGGGCAAACCCTTTAATTGTGAAAATGGGGGACTATTAGTACATAAGTTACTCGAACTAGAGACCAGGATGATTCTTAAATTTAACACATTGAAGCCACATGGACTTAACTTAGAATTAAGTATTTAATATCTATTAATTTATTTAGTCAGCTTAGATTTATTTATATTTATTTAGAGTTGATTCATTTGGTCATACAGATTATATTTCATCATATTTCATCATTTATGATTCTTACTCATATTGATTTATACCAATTAATTTTGTGAGTCATTTCATATGACTAACCATATAACAATTTATAGGACAATATTTAAAGTGTTATATTGGTCCTTTGTACTTAAAGTATTTGGTAGCAATCTAATTCTCTTTCTCTCATGTATATATTTTGTTATAACTCTCTTTGACATAATTTTTGTCATACTATTTTATAAATATTTACATTTAGAATATATCAGTTAAATAATATCAATTTTGAAGATAGCTGGTGTTAATATTTTATTTATATGCGCTAGATTTAAAGGATAAAAATTGGTAGAGCACTTTAAATTTATGTAGAAAATGTTATAATTGATTAATTGGTGCTGATTAACTTTGAATAAACTTGTATAAATAATTGTTAACAGCACTGAATATTTGTGATCCATTTGAAGGTGAAAAGCCGAGGTACCAGATCGCAATAAACGTCTTACTGGCATGGTGCTGGTCTCTTGTGTGTTTCATTTCATATTTGCTGATTTTTCACTAGTGTTTGTGGATTTGGGTGTTCCATGACCCCTGCATTACATTACATGTAAAATTGACTGAGGTAATTTTTTATCTTCATTTTTTTCACTATATTAACACTTATCTCTCCCCACCCTCTGTTTCACTATCCTTGCTATTATAAACATTTATTTGTTATTTTATTTTGTTCCTATACATTTATTTTATATTTATACATTTATATGCAGCAGCATCCAGACCAACACCCCTGCCACCATCCAGGCCTGTCAACTCATCACCGGTGGCTACTACATCACAACCAAAACCTCAGTTAGTGTCCCCAGCTGCCACAGTCAACTTTATACCCTTTGCAGCACCTGCAGTGGCCACTTCCACAAGCCCTGCTGATGAAGGTGCTCCTACAGCACCTGAAGGAAACGGAGAGTGGAGGTGACATATGCCAACCTGTAAGAAATGCTTGGGCCTTATTGATAAGTAGCAGAATGCCCAAACCAGCCAGAGAGGGAGACTCATCTGGAGACTTGTAGAGTCATGTCTCTACCCTGTATTGACATAACTATCAGACCCAAGTCCCAGTGGTGAGGAAGCCCAGGATGGTGAATAAGCACCCACTAGGTCACATGGAGCAGGGATACCAGCTGTACACCCCACCCTATCCCCATCCCAATGTCTCCTTCCCCAGTGTATCTATGCCAGTCCCATTTCATTGACCAATTGTCATCTGTGTGTCTGATGTTACCATCTCCATCCATACCTCTCAACTGTACAGATTTTCACAGAATATCCAGAATTTTCTCTCATACTTTTTGGTTTGCTTTTCATAAAATTGTGGTTTTCTGACAAATTAGTGGCAAATCATTGAAGACTGAAGTTAGAAAACAATGACAGGAATTTAAGTTTCAGACCTCATACCCTTCAGAAAACCCATGCTAATACAAAACTTCTTATTCCAGCAACTTTCTAAGATTGTAAGAGCAACATTTAAAAATTGACCATATTTTTGAGCCTTTGTCCCACTTTTATTAATGGCTTTGTCCAGATTAATTGCTGTAAGAAGTTGAGGGGTATCACCATCCCTGATTGTGTCATCACCTCTCCCTGTCAATGCTGTATGTCTTCTTCATTTTTTTATGTGCTCCTGGATACATACCCTAACCGTCATACCTCCCTTACAACCTTCCCCAGTTTATTTTCTCTATATATATTTAAATGGGCACCTAACCCAAAAAAAAAGTCCATCTTCCCCATCTCCATCCTGTTCATTCTGTAATCGTGTACCTTATGTTTTACACACTGCTTGCTTTGCTCTTTTCACCACTTTCCTGTTTCTATATTTCTATTTTAATTTGGTAAAAAAAACAAAGAGATCAGCGAACATGCTTGATGGCCTTTTTACGCTGCCACAACTTCTCCATCTTCCCGTTGTTGTGTGCATGGTATGACACAGCTCATCATTAAAGGGGGAGCATCAGTAACAAGCAGTGCTGGTGCTTGTAATTCCCTGTGGAGGCACTGTATAACTACCTGCCCTTACTTGTATTTCCTGGTGGAGGCATTGCATTACACCCTCCCTACCTTGTATTTCCTGGTGGCAGCACTGTATTACTACCTGCCCTTCCTCGTATTTCCCAGTGGGGGCACTGTATTACTACCTGCCCTTCCTCGTATTTCCCAGTGGGGACACTGTATTACTACCTGCCCTTCCTTGTATTTCCTGGTGGAGGCATTGTATTACTACCTGCCCTTCCTTATATTTCCCAGTGGAGGCACTATATTACTACCTGCCCTTCTTTGTATTTCCCAATGGGGGCATTGTATTACTACCTGCCCTTCCTTATATTTCCCAGTGGAGGCACTATATTACTACCTGCCCTTCCTTGTATTTCCTGGTGGAGGCATTGTATTACTACCTGCCCTTCCTTGTATTTCCTGGTGGAGGCATTGTATTACTACCTGCCCTTCCTTATATTTCCCAGTGGAGGCACTATATTACTACCTGCCCTTCTTTGTATTTCCCAATGGGGGCATTGTATTACTACCTGCCCTTCCTTGCATTTCCCAGTGGAGGCACTGTATTACTACTTGCCATTCCTTGTATTTCTCAGTGGGGGCACTATATTACTACCTCCCCTACCTTGTATTTCCCAGTGGAGGCACTGTATTACTACCTGCCTTTCCCTGTATTTCCCTGTGGAGGCACTGTATTACTACCTGCCCTTCCTTGTATTTCCCGATGGGGGCACTGTATTACTACATGCCCTTCCCTGTATTTCCCAGTGGAGGCTCTGTATAACTACCTGCCCTCCCTTGTATTTCGTGGTGGAGGCACTCTATTACTACATGCCCTTCCTTGCATTTCCCTGTGGAGGCACTGTGTTACTACCTGCCCTTCCTTGTATTTCCCAGTGGAGGCACTGTATTACTACCTGCCCTTCCTTGTATTTCCCGGTGGAGGCACTGTATTACTACCTGCCCTTCCCTGTATTTCCCTGTGGAGGCACTGTAATACTACCTGCCCTTCCTTGTATTTCCCAGTGGAGGCACTGTAATACTACCTGCCCTTCCTTGTATTTCCCAGTGGAGGCACTGTATTATTACTTGCCCTTCCTTGTATTTCCCTATGGAGGCACTGTAATACTACCTGCCCTTCCTTGTATTTCCCAGTGGAGGCACTGTATTATTACTTGTCCTTCCTTGTATGTCCCAGTGGAGGCATTGTATTACTACCTGCCCTTCCTTGTATTTCCCTGTGGAGGCACTGTAATACTACCTGCCCTTCCTTGTATTTCCCAGTGGAGGCACTGTATTATTACTTGCCCTTCCTTGTATTTCCCTGTGGAGGCACTGTATTATTACTTGCCCTTCCTTGTATGTCCCAGTGGAGGCATTGTATTACTACCTGCCCTTCCTTGTATTTCTCAGTGGAGACATCATACTACTACCACCTGCCCTTCCAGCGATCCCTGCTCAGCCACAAGTGGGATATTTAATGACCTTAAAGAAAAAAAAAACAAGTGCCTGAGGTAAAAATAAATTCAAGGAGTAAATAGTTCCAAATCATTGAAGAAACAAACAGGTCAGTCAGGAACTGTGGATGCACACAGACTTCATTGGACTAATCCAGCCGTAAAAGTATGCCAAAATGAAGCACAATAAAAACAAGTCTCATATTTTATGAGGAACATTCCAAAAATATGAGGCAAAAATTTGGACATTCTGCAAAAATCTGGACAGTTGAGAGGTACACTACTATAGCATACAACTAACCTCTTGAAAAATAGTACTCAACAGCAGCATGTATTTTGCCTTTGTCAAACATGTACACTATTCTAATTAATGGCATCGGTACTCTTAGACATAATAGACAGAAATGCATATGGCAAATACCAAAAACTTTATTTTCTAATTTGTGTTGAAGTTTTAGAGCCGTGATACTACTGTCTTACTGTGACAGCTAGCCATGCAGCAACAGATCAAATAAATAACAATATAAAAAAGTACATGGTATGCTGAACTGTATAATATCGCCCACAAATTAACATTATTTAATAGTCCCCCCAGATAAACTAATTTTACTTTTGATTGTGTTCTTAAAGCATTTACAGTGCCAGCTATCTCTTTAGAGCAACTCCAGTATAGTCACAACTTACTTTTCATTGCATATCATGATGGTGTTAAAGGTGCCTTGTAATATACATACTACATATTAGCCCAGAAACAAAATGTTTTCTTTTGGGGCCATTTCTTAGTCTCACAATGGGAACTCAGGGAGATTAGACGGGTCTATATCACGTAGTCGAAGTGCCATAACTTCGACCAACATATGTTCAAACACATATGTCCTAAGTTACGGAACATCAACTACCTGTAAAAAAATAAAAACACAACGGAAAAATGTGAAACTTGTTTTATGAGGGGGGCAAGCCCCCCTGCACCCCTCACGTGGGGGGCTGCACCCCCACAGCCCCTGCTACTTAAATATACCAACTCCAAGATCGCACCACATTGAAGTGAATGGAAATCTCCATGGAAACCTCCACTTATGGAGATTTCCATTCACACGTTCGAACATTTACAAATTCGAACATATGGTCTCGATCATATGTCGTTCGAAATTGTAACTGTTCGACTATGTGATATAGACCCGATTAGACTGTTATGAGGTTTTGAACTTTATGCTGTCCAGAAACTATTATAAGTTATTTCAAAATAATTTGACAGTGACATAATCAATTAATATCATTTAAGCAACATGATTTGTTTCATTGTGCAACACATCGTTAAATATCAAATTTAAAAGATCCAAGCAATGACACCTTATTGACAGAGTAACACACTATCTATCCATCCATCCATCCATCCAACAGCCCCTTTCCCATTTTTGCAGATGGGGTTCGGGTGTCACTTCAACATATCTGCACGTATTATTGCAATCATGTCATATAGCAATAACCCACGCCTGGGTGTGGGTAATGCTGGATTTACCCATGGTTGGCGTGGTTTGGTCCTGAGGGCGAAGCCCGAGGGACCAAACAAAGCCAACCATGGGTAAATACAGCATTACCCACACCCAGAAGTGGGTTATTGCTATTATACCATGACATTATTTAAGAAAAGAAACTATAACTTTTCTTAAATAATGGCATAGTATAATGCCTGTTTGCTGCCCTTCCGCAGATGTCTGGCATCCGCGGCAGTTCTGATGTACTGCGCGCCTGCGCAGTACATCAGAGTTGAGCAAAAGCGGAGAAAGCAAGATCTCCGTTGCTTTTTTAGTGTTTCACTATGTTAAATGGGTTTAACATAGTGAGACAGCTTTAAAATAAGCAACGGAGATGTCTGTTGCTTATTTTAAAACTGTCTCGCTATGTTAAACTCATTTAACATAGCAAAACACTAAAAAAAAGCAACGGAGATCTTGCTTTCTCCGTTGCTTTTTTTTAAAACCTGTCTCGCTATATTAAATGGGTTTAGCATAGCGAGACAGCTTTAAAATAAGCAACGGAGATTTCCGTTGCTTATTTTAAAGCTGTCTCGCTATGTTAAACCCATTTAACATAGCGAGACAGTGTTTTAAAAAGAGAGTTATACTAAAGGAAAAAAGTCCGGGCGACCGGACCTTTTTCCATTAGTATAACTTGATTTACAACAGGCATGCTGGCCAATCAGCGTGCACGTTTTGGAATAATAATGGGGGGTCATGGTATAATAATGCATTTACACCATTACTGTTATATTGTATACATGTACCAAGATCGGTGTTTGACAATAATTAACTTTATACAGTAATGGATAGGTTTAATGCACTGAGGACTGTCAGAAGAAATGCATAAAATAGTAATTATAAATTATAATTAAAAAAATATTTAGAGAAACAGGCATCTAGTGTAAAAATATTGATGGCGTTTGGTGAGTCCTTAGTGTTAATATTCCCTTGAAGTAACTGCCACTATAGAGATGTGTTCCAGTTTACCAGCAAGCATTTATTCACCACATACTTGAAAAAGTAAAAGTGAAAGAGTTCCTTACAGCAGTGATATGAACAAGTCATCGCAACTCTAAAGTAACAAGCTTCGTGTTTCAGATTTTGCCTTGCACAGGACAGAAGCCTATCTTACTAATCAAAAATATCACAGGCTGCGAGCTAAAAAGAAAGGGTGGAAGCTCTATATATTTATTCAGTGTCACAGACTTTTGAGAAAAATCTCTGTCCTATTTACTCCTCCATTGGATCCCGATTGTCTTTAATCTCTTGTATCTCTGCAAGTCCAATATCGCCAGCAATATAAGAACCAGAATCTTCACCAAGAGATAAATAAAGAAAAATAAACGACCAAAAACAAAAAACAAACCGTTACAAAAACACCAAAAAGCCGATATTACTAGAAACTGCCGATTTATTTTAAATGTTAAATAAAACACGCTTTTTGTCCTACAATGTTGTTGGACTTCATCAGAAATAACAAACTCTCATAAAAAAACAAACATACCCTTTTATAACTTCCCGCCAAATGACGTCATATGAAAGTCATTACATTTAAAGAAACAGACATTAACTGAATGTTCTTTAAAATAATTTTACTCTATTTAATTAATCATTAATGAATCATTAGTAAATTATATTTTAATATTTATTTATCATTTATGTATTACGTATTAATTTTGACTCAGTTCAACCATTTGTATACACATACTGATATAGGTAGTCTAATAAGTTTAGATTTTATATATATGCTTATATTGCTTATATATATATATATATATATATATATATATATATGCATATGAGTTTTTTATGTTTGTGTATATATCTTCACATAGATATATGTATTTTTCACATATATATATTTCTTCTTTTTAAGTGTTATATTTAAATATATTGTTGATTAATTGTATGGTATTAGAAGGGTTAGTGTATAGTTATTTAAATTGTTTTCAGTTTATTAGGTTGTTGATGCTGCAGACAATTATTCTAAAAAACATTCAATTATTTTAAAGAACATTCAGTTAATGTTTGTTTCTTTAAATTTAATGACTTTTATATGACGTCATTTGGCGGGAAGTTATAAAAGGGTATGTTTGTTTTTATGAGAGTTTATTTCTGATGAAGTCCAACAACATTGTAGAACGAAAAGCGTGTTTTATTTAACGTTTAAAATAGATCGGCAGTTTCTAGTAATCTCAGCTTTTTGGCATTTTTGTAACAGATAAATAAAGCAAGTTGCAGGGAGGGGTTTATAACTGAATGCCCCCCAAGCCTCTAGAATAAATTTGCCTGCATGTTAAGCAGTGTGACTCACTGTCTTCCTTTAAATAAAAACTAGATGACTGGATGGGTATCCACAAATTCACTCCAGGAGTGACTGGTATAGGTTCATATGTTCATAGATGTTTACTAGGCTAACCACCACAAGTACCTTTTTAAGCCTAGCCATGCATCACAATTCGCTGACAAGTTATGATACCCTTGATAAGTGTAAGCAGGGGCCTGGGAGATTAACCATTTACAGGTTGCCTGTGTCCATTAGAGACATAGGTACCAAACCAGGAATACATTTCCAATTTCCCATCCAACTATCCAAGTTGCACTTGAATTGGGTTAGGGAAGAACTCTGTTTCCCATGGATAGGGAGCCTGTTCCATAGACAGGGTAGTCTCTGGGATGCATACCTATCTCTCCAGCAGGACCTATTTGTCACAGGCAAGGTTTAATTCTTTAGAACAGGTAATTCTGGTACTGCTTGTTTTGTGGATATGCAGGAGGGCCATCACAGTGGGGTCTGACAATGCCCTGTATGCCAGGGCATTTTCCTGCTGAAAGAAGGTGCAGCCTGAGGGAGGTACTAGCATGGCATGTATAGCCATGAGACTTAGGGGCCTCTGAACATCAATGAATCTATGAATGTTCCTAAGTTAAATAAAAGCAGCAGAAAAGGTAGGTGGGAAAAGCGGGGGGGGGGGGTCAGCTCACTGTACATATGCAGATATAATACTGTACTTCTACAAAGGATGAAGTGTTGTTGAATAAAGCTAAGGTTGCCATCTATCCATCTTTATTAGGACAGTCCCTATTTTGGCAAAACGACATATGAAGAATGGCAGATGACCCTAGATTTGAGGTCAAAAATATTTCCCAAGTTTCCTCTACTGGTTCCTTAAAATAATCAGTTTGTATCTGAAACAATATAATATAAAACAAAAGTCACTCAAATTTCCATAAAATTGAAGTTTAATATTGGCAAGAAAGTGAAGTCCAGTCCTTTGCACCACTTAAAAATATGTTTGCCCTTCAAAATTAGGTTTCTTTAAAAAGGTCCCACTTTGGGCATCTGAAAAATTGACAATGAATAATTGAAAAAAAATGAGAACTGCTTTACAAGGCATATAATGTTTCCCAACATGCTGAATAAAGTAGTTGCTATATCAGGCACAAAATGTTTTTATAATACTGCCAATTAAACCTCTTTATTTTGCTCTCTATTTTAGTGCTTATGCTTGGTATCCATTGAAACTTGCTTCAAGCCACATATTTCTTTTTGCAAACAACAGAAGCTTAACTTCCTCAATGCACAATAAAAGTGTGGAGAGCACACATGGGAATGTGGCTATAATTTAGACTGTTGTATGTAGACAGATACAGTTCCACACAGGATGGTCAGTTATTTGAATAAATTATTTTTCAGAAAATCATTAAAGAAATGGTAATTGCTTTATAATATTTTAGTCATTTATTTGTTTATTAGAACTTTATTTACCATAGTAATGTGCTTATCTTGAAGTACTCAGCACAGATACTGCTTGGGAAGCACAGGTGAGACCAAAGCTTGTAGAGTTGTTGCAAAAAGTATAAACACTGTAGAGGTAAAATGCATAATTCATTAAAGTTTTGAATACACTCATCCTTAGGAAGTCATAATAGGGAACATTGCTTACTTTAATGAAATGTTCAGATATAATAACATCAAAATAGAGATTTAACATACAAATAAAGTGAGTCAGGCAAAGGTCAAGCTAAGGCTAAAAAAAACAATTTAAGGCTATATTACCTGACTAAAAGTAAAGCAGTAGCCTGCACCAGGATAATGTCCTGCCTCCAGTCGAGGTGACCAGAATTCAGTGAGAAGCTTGAGCATTTGGCAGTTCAGGCAGGGAGGGTGGGTGTTGCCCATACTGAGGTGGAGGGAGGGTAGCTTCTGCCCATCTCAAGCAGCTGCACTGTTGATGCGACCTCAGATGGACAGCAGAGCCTCATCATGATTGCTGAGAAGAAGTAGGTATGACCACCCAAACCAGTTATGGTAACCCTTGTCACCACATGTGGAGGAGTATGCATGAGTGGATAAGGGGGCACAGACTGCCCTTGCAGCAACACAAGTACTCGCATCACAGCAACAATGGGGCTCGGCTGTAAAATGGACGAAAAGTCTCATTGCCTTGCTGCCAGTTAGAGCACAAAGCACCCTCACGACTGCCTAAATAATGCTCCTCCCAGACAGTGTAATTTCTGGTCAAGGGGAGACTTAATGTCTGGTGGTCACAGAAACCACTGGGACAAACATTATTTAAAAAAAGTAAAGCTGCTGCATTTACCATATGTCCAAAAGCCTTGGTGCTGACCTGGTCTTGTTACTTCCATAAAGGCATGGAGTGTTACTGCTGTCATGTGATGGGGAGGGCTGGAAACAAGAGCGAGTAGAACCGATTCCCTCAGTGACAAACGATAGGAGTTTAGCTGTAAATTCATGGACACTTGATACACTGCTCTTATTGTTCCCCAACAGTGTATCATAGAACCTGGGAACTAAGGCAAACAAAATGTGATCAGATGAGGCTAGACACCTGTTCGCTGTTTGTAGAACAGGAGTATTACTTCTCTGTGAATGAAGATTATCAGGGGTAAACCTGAGTCACAATTTACAAGTAGAAAATGTTTTTATCCCAGAGTCCCAGCCTACTAAATTCAACTCATCTAAAACTCAACCCAACAAATAAAATAAAAGCAAGCATTTTTTGTAAGGGACAAGCCTCTCTACATTCCTTTTATAAGAGAAAAAAACACACTCCTGTAGTTCCACAGTTCTATAACCATGGAAAAAGAGAAACATATTAAGAAAAAAAAAAATCACTACCAACGCACACTTAGAATCTACACTAGGAGTTAAATCTGGCCAGTTAAAAACTCATCAATCATCATATCTTGATGAGCACGAGCATGGAAATCAGAGGGAGGGAATGATTTCTGAGTTTTGTGTGTGGAGATTAGGAGTTGAAGAAGATCCCAGTGGTGCTGTATAGCTAGGCAGCTAGCATATGCAAGTGTTGTGAGGGTGGGGAGAGAAACATCAAATTACAGATTACATTCAAAGGCTGTGTGTTTTTTTTAACCAGAGGCAATCTATATTCTAGCTGGGACTGCAACATACCCTTGTTTATAGTTGTTCTGTCTTCTTAAATAAGGAATATGTTAATCTTACAGTACCCACATACTATTTATTTATTTATTTATTTTACATTTCTTGACTGGGATAGTCTGACTGGATACATGTCCATTTTCAGCGGAGGCCAGGCGGGAAAAGCTCCAAACACAACATACAGAAAAAAATAATACAGGAAAAATCATAATATCAATACATGTTGAAAACAGTTTACAGACTCTGTTCAGTTAAGCAAGTTATATATTCGATCATTATTAAACTTGTATAAGTATCTAAACTAACAATTATGTCACAGCTTGTATGTAGTATAAAGTACTGTTTGGCACACAATTATAGAAAGGAGCTAGTCAGGATTAGAACAAGGACATAACCAGTGTGTCTTAAAATGTTGTCTGAGACTTTTTTTTTAATTGAGTTAGCGAGGATACTAGAGTAAGGTCAGCAGGAAGGGAGTTCCAAGTTTTGCCGACAAAGTTGGCCAACAGGGAGTCCCCAGCTGAGTTATTGGTTGTGAATGTTTGAACCAGCAGTCTGTTAGATGAGCGAAGTGGCCTGAGGTTACTGTAGGGGCTAATGATGTTTTTAAATGTAGGCATATTTTCAGATTGGTTGAGTACTTTATATGCCACTATAAGCTGGTTGTATTAAAGTAGGCTAGGTAATTCAAGCCACCCTAGAAGATTTAGGTTATGACAGTGGTGTGTCCTAAATGCCATGCCTATGGCAAATCTAGCAATGTGGTTATAACAGCTAGAGAGCTTGCTAGGGTCATATTTCTTCAGATTGGTGAATGAAGGAGAGGCATAGAGAAGGGTAGAGAGTAGATGGGAACGGGCAGTAGCAGTTCTATCTTACTATTTTTTAGCATTCAGTAGATCTATACAATATACCATGGAGGGTGAGAGGATAAAGCCAAATTACTTAAATGATGACACATATTCAGTGTTATGCTTATAAGAAAGCTATGGTATGTAGGCTTGAAGAGGTCTTCACCCAACTGAAAACATGCATGTTGTCATATTAGTACATAGCCTAACCAAGTGTGCAAGGTTATTAACATTGGTCTGAAGACCATTCACAACAGGTTGCAAAGAGGAGCTGGATCACAAGATCAGATGAGTAGTAGATGAAGTTAGCTGTGCAATCATCTTTTGGGAAATGGTTACAAAGCAGAATGGGAAGACTACTAAGAACATAACATTCATAAAACCTGAAAAATACGGTGGCATATAAAGAAAGGTCATTACCATCCTAAGTATAAATGAATAATTGGGTGACAGTTTTAGAACTATTCAGGGGAGAATGCACCAAAGCTGCTGGCATCTAATGAATCTAACAGGAAGATACGGTTCATAGTGCTACATTCTTTGGTACGTTCGGCAAACAGTGTTTCTATTGACATACCCGGATCCGCTCAAGTGAGTATTCTGTCAGCTTGGAAGAACATTTCAGCACAGATGCCTTCATTTTATTGAATAAATGGAAAGTGGGAATTGTCATACAAGGTGCAAAATATCTTCCTAACATTGCATCATTTTTGTACTTAGTATTCATTGTAAAATGTGCCACTATATGGTGTTAATGTGGTTGTTAGCATCATACATTAATGAATTTCTAAACCAGTGAATGGTTATTTTGGAAGAACATGTTTGAGGAAATGAATGAACAAAGAAAGTAAACTGTGTTACAAGTCACCAGGCTGTCCCCAAACCTGCTGAAAGTTATCCACACTACAGAAGGATCTAACTGTAAAAGTTAAAACCGTGTCTTTAATGCACACATCTTTAAAACACACACACTTGGACAAGTATAGATAAAACCAAGTAAAACAATGTAAAATTGATAAGTGCTTTTATAGGATCATAGGAATTTACTAGGCTACTGGCCCTGAGGCCCTTACAAGCCTAGCCAAGAATTTAGCCCATGTTCCAACAAGTCAGCACCCTATGCCACTGTTCAGCAGGGACATGGGTGGAATCCCAAGGGTGTATTTTCTGTTCCCCATCCAGTTATCCAGCTTGCGCTTAAAAAGGGTTAATGAGGTACTCTGCTTGATGTGGAGAGGTAGTCTATTCCAGAAGAGGGGCAGTCTCTGGAACACAAATCTGTCCTGCCAACAAGTCCTATTGATGTCACAGACCAGGTTGATGTCACAAATATGGGTTATTTGAGTGGAGCTTGACTTGCGGATATGCAGCAGTCCCATCAAGGCGGGGTCTGGAATTGCTTTGTATGCCAGATGGAGGTCACCTCTGAGAAATCTGTAGGAGAATGAGTAGAGGGACAGGGCCTTTAGCCTGTCATGTAGGGTAGATGTTTGAGACCCTGGCTTCTCCTGGTGAGGAACCTCTGTGTTCTGTCCAGCTGCTGCATGTGTTTTGTGAGGTACATGCTGAAAGGGTCATTGTACTCAATAATGGGTCTTATAAGGGAAGAATGCAGAGATGTTATGACCACCTTGTCCCTGGAGGAGATATCCTTACTAATGAGGTGGGCCATGTAGAAAACCTTCCGTACAACTGAGGCAATATGGTGGTCAAAAGTCAGTTTGCTATCAACCTGGGTGTCCAAGTCCCTTGCTACTGATTGTGACTTTAGAACCTTATTATCAGTGTGATAATTTGTGGGGACATCACTCTCCCCAAAAGGGATGGTGATGCATTTTTTTGGCATTTAGTTCGAGACCATATTTCTGGCACCAGTCATTTGTTTGGCTGAGATCCTCTTGGAGAATCTCCACATCACTAGAGGAAGTCATGACAGCACCCAGCTTGCAGTCATCTGCAAACTTGGTCAGCCATAACCAACTGGTTTTGCTCTGCACCTCAGAAAAGTATATCCCAAACAACAGAGGCACCAAGACTGATCCCTGGGGTACACCACTCATTACAGATTTATTGCTAAAAGTGGCTTCCCCTATTTTGACTAGGTGGGTTCTATCAGTGAGCCAGTTTGCTACCCATCTGGTAACATATGGGTCAATGCCTTGTTGATAGAGAATCTATTATACCTGAGTGTGGAATAGTATCCAAGGCTTTGGCCAGGTCAAGGTAGGCATTGTACACCATCTTCCCCTCGTCCATGGCTTTGGTGACTGTTTCAAAGAAGTCAAACAAATTTAACAGGTATCACCTCCCCTTGACAAAACCAAACTGTGTGTAATTGAGTGGCTAGAGGTTGCCATTGTCCTTGTTAATGAGGTCCATGATAATCTGCTCCATGGCCTTGCAGATCAGGCTAGTTAGGCTGATGGGTCTATAATTTCCTGAATCAGTGGACGCTCCACTTTTGTGCAAAGGTATGACCGTGGCTGTCCTCCACTCGGCTGGGATGAAGTTGGTACTCAGGCTTTGGCTGAATAGAGTGCCTAATGGTGCTACAGCTTTCTGCCTGAATTCATGTTGGATGCAGCCTGGGATGTTATTGGATCCCATGGAAGCTGTATTTTTTTGCCTTTGAAAGAGTAGTGATGACTTTCTCCCTAGAAATAAGGGGAGGGGGGCAGGTACTGGGGATTTACTATTTCACTGATGGGGGGGACAGGGGGTGAAGTTTTCACTGAACCTGTCTGCCAGCAGGTTGGCTATATCTATAGCATTTGTGTATGTGGTGTCCTTGACCACCAGTTCTGAGAAAATCAGCCTGCTTCCCTTGAGATTGCAGACATATGTGAAGAAGGCCTTATGATTGACTTTAGTAGATATGGCCAGTTTGGACTCAAAGTTTGCTTCGGAGGATTTCACTAGTGCTCTTATTTGTTTGTTCAGGCTAAGGAGAGATTGCTTCTCATTAGGCACCTGCTCTTTCTTGGTCCTGGACAGCAATTTTTTCCTTTTATTATAGAGTTTATTTATTGCAGATGTCCACCAGATAGGTTTACTCTTTCTTGAGGAGGATGATTTCATCCTGTCTGGTATTCCTGATTCCATGCAGCTATATAAATGCTCATATAGTACTTTTGGACATATATGCAAGTTCCTATTGAGAGTGAGGGGTGTGTGAAGCTGTTTATACCTTCCCTCAGGAGATTGTAATCAGGTTTGGAGAAGTTTATTTGTTTGACCCTAGCTGGGGATCGGGGGAGATGGTGACTTTGAAAGTGACCACTTTGTGGTCGGATCTTACCAGGGATGATGACACTGTAGGGATGCTGCTGTGGTTATGTTGGTTAATACCAAGTCCAAAATATTTTCACCTCTTGTGGAGGTGTCAACCAACTGGTCCAAGGCATTTTCATTGATGAAATCAAGGAATCTCTGGGCATTTCAAAAATCAAAATCAACAAAAAACTAGGTACTCTTTACAGATGTAAAAACCTCCTAACCAGCAACAGTAAAGTTACCCTAGCTCGTACCCATCTTCTCCCTACCTTACTGTATGCTTCTCCTGTCCTAATTAATATAAACAAGAGTGATTTAAACAAGCTATCAGTATGCTACAACAAAATAGCAAAATTCACCACAAACTCCTCCTACCGCACCCACCAGTGTCAGGCCCTAAAACAGCTTTCCTGGCTAGGACCCCCTAACACCTCAGCTCTAAACTAACTTCTTCTAGCTCATCAAATACTGTTTCAACCTGACAAATCTCCAGCCTTGCAAGAGCTGATCACCCTCTACTCCAATAACCGCAAACTTAGATCCACTAACAAGGCACAAATCGCAATCCCTAAAAGCCATTACAGCTCTGGTGACTCCCTGTATTCTGGCAACATTGCCAAGACTTGGAACTCCCTACCACTACAAATCAGGTTACAACCTAACAACACAGTCTTCAAAAAACAGCTTATTTCCTATCTAAACAACTCCTGGACATGCAACTGCCTAGCACCTGGCTGACATATTCTAACTCCTTTCCCCTACCCACTATCCAACCTCTTAAAACCCCCAGAGATGCACCATGTATTATTTAAGCAATAACCCATGCCTGGGTGTGGGTAATGCTGGATTTACCCACAGTTGGTGTGGTTTGGTCACGAGGGCGAAGCCCGACTGGCCAAACAAAGACAATCGTGGGTAAATCCAGCATTACCCACACCCAGAAATGGGTTATTGCTATTATACAATGACATTATTTAAGAAAAAATACTTACTTTTCTTAAATAATGGCATTGTATAATGCCTCCTTGCTGCCCTTCCTTAGCTGTCCAGTATTCTGCGGCAGTTCTGATGTACTGCGCATGCATATGGTTACGCAGTACATCACACAACTGTGTGTGTGGAAGCAACGGAGAAAGGAAGATCTCTTGCTTTTAAAAACTTGTCTCACTATGTTAAAAGAGTTTAACATAGCAAGACAGCTTTTAAAAAAGGAACAGAAAAGTAAAATCTCTTGTTGCCTTTTTTTTTTTTTTTTTTTTTTAAGATATCTCGCTATGTTAAACTCATTTAACATAGCAAGATAACAGCAATGGAGCTCTTCCATTCTCCGTTGCTGTCCAAAAAAAAAAAGACTTCTACTAATGGAAAAAGTCCAGATGACCAGACCTTTTTCAATTAGTGTAAGTCTTTGATTTACAACGTACACGCTGACCAATCAGCACGCATGTTTTGGAATATTAATGGGGGGGTCGTTGGATAATACACATTACTTACCAACTCACTGCCACCTACTCCCCACTGTCCCATCTATACCCATTAACTGTCCCATAAACTAAGTTGAAAAGCTTTCCCTGAAAATGTGAATGTACCTCATATGAACGTGTCTATATTCTCTTCCTTTTTTAGTTTTCCTTTCTTATCTTCAGAACATCTTCAAGATCTCCTAAACATACTGTATGAACAACCATCACGTTACTACTTGCTATACTTTTAATTGTATGTCTAAATCTCTTTGCTTATGTAAATATCTTATGCAATCATATGTTATTATCTGCTATATTTTTATAACTGAATGTGTAAATATCTTATGTATAGTATGTTAGAAATTGTTCTGGAGCTTTTTGCCCCCGAGCCTCCGCTGAAAACAGACAGCTCTGTCCAGTCGGACCTTCCTGGTAAACAAATGTAAAATAAACAAATGTAAAATAAACAAATTTGTGTTCTGGCATGAGTATTTCTTCCAGTCTATGACTGGATAATTAAAGTCACTAAGGATCAGGGTAAAGGGTTGAATCTTGATAGATTCGAAGAGGTCCAGACAGGTGGACTGGACATCTTGAGTCAAAGTTGGAGACCTATAGCTAGCTATGATTTGAATAGGGTTCTTGTCAGTTGTTAACTGCACCTGGAGTGTTTCCTGTGCATCATACTGTTTGACCAGCCTGAAGGGGTATATGTCTTTTATATATATTACAACTTCACCTCCTTTTGTTTTGCTGCCCACGGTTTGGGGTCTGAATATATGATAGGATGAGTAACTTGGTATGGCTGGGGTGTTTTCTGCAGCTTTGAACCAGGTTTCTTTGGCCACACAAATGTCAGCATCTTCCAGGGTTAAGAATGCTTGCAATGAGTGCAGTTGTATGTTTAGACTCCTAGCGTTTAGCAGCATGACCTTTAAATTACGTTTTGATGAAATTTCCATGTTGGTAGTTTTGACCTCATGGCATTTCCTAAAAAAGGCACTACTGGGGAGGTAAGTACCTTTGCCAGGAGCCTGAGGCCCAAGAGAGGCAGATGTAGGCCATCTCTGGCAAAGCATTGTGGTTTGTTAATCATGTCATCCCAGGCTGTCAGGTACTGGATCCCCCTGGAATGACACCAGAAACTAAACCAATTGTTAAAGTCAATCATTTTCTGTTTGTATTGAGGCATCATTCTGGGTGATGGTAGAATGCTGCTTCAGGCTGGGGACATACCTGCCTGGGACACATACTCAGTGAGCTCAATCAGGTCTCTCTTCAAATAGTCCAGCGAGGTACATCTCAAGTCATTCATGCCAACATGGACTATGACAGAGTCATAACAGCACCTGTTGACAGACTTGAGTGCATGGGTGATATGGCGGATTCTGGCTCTCAACAAACAACTAACCGTGACTTTCTCCTTATTCAGCCTGGTGATGAGCACATCTGTGTGTCTCACAATGGAGTCTCCTATGACTAATATGTTGGGTTAATGTTTAGCCCTTAATGGCTGTGAGACACAGGTGTGTGGACTGTGTGTGGTATGGTGGGCAGTGGAGTTGATTTGTGTTTTTGCCTCGGAGGTGTCCTTTGTTTAGGTATGTTTTTGTTGAGGACCTCCGCATATGTGGGGAGGTGTTGTGTAGGTGTGGGTGGTATTTGAGGTGTGGTATTCATATTGACAACCTTCTCAGTGCCAGATATACTGGCATGATTGGGAGAGAGCAATCACAATAGGTGCTTGATGTAAATGCATCTCTCATAAATTATGTTCCAGGTGGTAGTAGTAGAGGGTTGTCCGTGTACATGAGGCAGTTGCTACACTGTCTTAGGATGCCCATATCAACCAGACTGGCAGGAGAAAATGTAGGAAATTGGCCATCCATATTTGTCAGAAAATGAGGGAGAGAAGCCAGAGACAGCTAAGAGGGTAAAGGGTGGAAGGTCTAATAGTAGTACTACTAGGTGATCACACAAGTGCTACTAAGGGAAATGTTTTAGCTGGAATACCTAAAAATGGGTTAAAATGTGCAGCTGAAGCTCTGGATGCAGCAAACCTGTATCTAAACTATCCTCCTCAATTTAAGGTTAAGAACACAGTAAAAAAACTCACAAAGAAGCACAGATTAACCACTTACAGACAAAATAACAGAACTCACAGTATGGAAAAATACAGTTAAATAGTAACAAAATGCAGTAAATGCAGTTAAATAGTAATAAACTGCAGTAGATAGCAATGAAATATAGTTAACCGGTAAATTGCTTTAAAAGAGTACAAATGTGACAAATTAGCTCACAATCACAACAGTAAAAAACAACTCAAATAAAGCAGCAATTCTGTAGAATACTGTTATCAATTTAATAAGGCTACTGACAAGCAGTAGTAAATGTGGCTAACTAAATAGGTTCATAGGTTGGTACTGGGCTATCTGCCCGAAGGCATATATCAGCCCAGCCACATTGTGCGGTATTCACCGCCCCTTTAGTAGTTCCCTAGACCCTTGTACTAGCAGCTAGTACCCTTGGCCCCTATCTAGTAGTGCTGTTGGTGTGATCCCCGGTGTGAACTTTCTGTTACCCATCCACTCATCAAGGTTCCTCTTGAAGAGTGATAGTGAGGGGCTCTGTCTTATGTAGATCGTGACCCTGTTCCAAAGTAAGGGAAGTCTCTGTGAAGGGAATCTATCCCTCCATTATGTTCTATTCATTGTTGTGTTGAGGGTTATATCCCTAGAGCATGTAGCTCGAGTAGATTTGGTTTTGCTAAGATGGAGCATGTTCAACAATTCTGGGTTGGACTTGGCTCTGTACGTTAGACAGAGGTCGCCTCTGAGAAAGTGGTATGCAACAGAGAACAGTCTTAGCTTTTTCAATCGTGTTGACTGTTTGAGGCCAGTAATCCTCTTGGTTAGGTTCCATTGTGGTCTCTCCAGCTGCTGGAGATGTCTAGCCAGGTACATTCCAATTGGTGCATTGTACTCAATAATGGGTCTGATGAGGGAAGAGTAGAGGGGCACCATTACATCCTTAGATCTTGATGCGAACCCTTTCGTGATCAGATGGGTTACATAGAAGGATTTTCTAACTACTTTGGCAACATGGTTATCAAAGGAAAGCTGACTATCTACTTGGGTCCCTAGATCCCTTATTTCTTCTTCAGATTTCAGGGGATTACCTCCTATGTTGTAGTTTGTGGGTACTCTGTTTTTTCCAAAGGGGATTACTATGCATGTTTTTGCATTTAGCTTGAGACCATGGCTTTGACACCATGCATCAGTCTCATTTATGCCCTTCTGGAGGATCTCCATGTCAGCCGGAGACTCTTATAGCACCCAGTTTGCAGTTGTCCACAAACGTAGTCAGCCACAGCCCTTCCGTGCTTGCCTGTACTTCTGAGAAGTATATGCCAAACAGGAGGGGCCTCAGGACAGAGCCCTGAGGCACACCACTTGTTACTGGTCTGGATTCGGACATAGATCCCGCTACTCTTACTTTATGGGATCTGTCTGAGAGCCAGTTTGCAATCCATCTTGTGATGCAAGGGTTTATGCCCAGGCTGGTGAGCTTATCAATAATACCCGAATGGGGAATGGTGCCATATGCTTTAGCAAGGTCAAGGTAAGCCGTGTGTACCTCCTTTCCCTTATCTATAGCCTGAGTAACTGTCTCAAAGAAATCCACCAGGTTCAGGAGGCATGATCTGCCCTTGACGAAGCCGAACTGTGTGGGGTCCAGCGACTGGAGGTTCCCAATCTCTCCATTTATGAGTTCCATAATGATTCACTCCATAGCCTTACAGATCAGGTTGGTCAGGCTTATTGGTCTGTAGTTCCCAGGGTCAGTTGTGGCCCCACCCTTGTGTAGCGGGACCACCACTACCGTGCGCCATTCTATGGGCACATATCCTGTGGAGAGGCTGAGACTGAACAGGGTATTAAGATGCGGGGTTAATTCCTTTTGGAGCTCGCATGTGACACAGCCTGGGACACCATCTGTTCCCATGGAGGCAGTGTTTTTAGCTATAGATAGAGCCTTGTTAACCAACATATCAGTAATAATTGGACTTACACAATCCTCTAGAATGGTAATAGGGCCTGTAGGTGGTGAGGGGGGGGGGAGGGAATTTGCACTGAACCTGTCAGCCAAGGTGTTGGCAATGTCAGAATGGTCAGTGTATTTTGTTCCATTTTGTACTAGCTCAGAACATAATGTCTTAGCCAGTTTCTCTTCTTAGTTTTTTTTTCTTCAATCAATCACTCTCGACCAGCTTATAGCCAGTTTCTCTTTATCAGACTGTCTCCGTGGAAACATGAAGACCACCTGCAGAATTGCTACTGAGTATACATGTATTTGCTAGTAAAAGCATCATAATACTCAATATTCTTTTTCATTTACTTGCTTACACTCAAAAATTGTTATTGAATCAGTCTAAAGTCCTTAATCCAGTCATTTCCCCATGCAAGACTGAGAAAAAGCACATTAATTCTTCTTTTGCCATGCTCATTTAACCAGGCTTTTTTGCCACTGCACTGCCTACATTTCGTAAAAGTGAACAAGGAAAGAATTAGAAGGGAGAAAGAGAGAAAAAAACAGCAGCACTGTTTACAATCCCCATTACACTTACAAAATACCTGAGAAACCTTCACTTTATAGCATGCAAAGAAAACCATTCACCACAACAGTGCTAGTAAGAAAAAAAAAATCTTTACTTACAGTTAAAAGGATGCAGTTGAACTCCTAAGCACAAGCAGCAAAATGAAGTAGGAAGAGCCACAGTTTTTTTATTTAGTATAAAGTAAGGAGACAGAAGATAATTCAAGGTTGAGAAGCTAAAGGGGTGGGCCTTCACAACTTATCTCACTGTACACAGTAGAATGAGCTGATGTAATAGGACTGGTGGGGAGTGTCCAATATTAAATTTATACTAAAGGTGGGCAACTCAAAGCCACCAAACTTTAATACCACAACAGTAGCTGGGCAGGTGGGTGGGATACATAAGATCATAATAGAAGTAAGGATTGATTTCACTAAGGCTAAAAAACGGCTGCACTGTTTAAACAGATATGCAGTAAATGTTTTAGTAAATCAGAAGTGCAGAAAACAGCTGAAAATAAGCACTTATCTTTTCCAATCTCACAGCAGAGCAATGGCAGAAGGCCTATCTCACTGCAGCTTTGAGCAAACAAGTACAAACTGTTTTAAACACTGACTCTTTAAGACAGAGAAACAGGAAGCAGTCAAATTATCCATTCAAAAAAAAAAACAGCCTTGCAATAATGCCTCCAGCTAGATCAGACCAGACTGAATTCCCCCTCCCATGAAGAAACAGCTAGGCCTCTCTAGACAAAAGCTTTCACTACGAGCTTCGAAGGTCACAAACAGTAATAGATATTCAGCTCTATGCTACTGTTTTTCAAGTACAGCAACAAGTAAAAAGAACAGACACACAAAAAGGAGACAAAGATTAGAATAGAGGTAAGGATTGAATTCACTAAGTCTGAAAACAGTTTTATAGTTTAAACAGATATGCAGCAAATGTTTTTAGTAAATAAAAAGAGCAGAAAGTTGAAAATAAGCACTTATCTTTTCCAATCTCACAGCAGAGAAATGGCAGAAGGCCTGTCTCACTGCATCTTTGAGCAAACAAGTACAAACTGGTTTAAACACACCTCTTTCATCTGAAATCCTTTTGGGACTTCTTCAGATAACAATCAAATATTCTTTAAGGTTTGAATAGCCTGCAATTTTGGTCATGTTATCAAGGCAACAGCATTCACTTAAAGATTCTGTACTCCCCAGTTCACTATAAAAGCAATCATTTATAGTTTACCTTAACAAGAATTTTCATTTTAAGATACTGGCAACAGATGTGGTCTCATTAAGACCAAGCCAACTATCAGCTTTAAAAATAAATTACCAGTAGAGCTTCTGTTTTTTCCAAATAAAGATGCCAGGATCAACCCCTTAATTTACTGTGTACCTGTTCCATGGTGGTAAATTTAAAACTATGTCCTGGGAAAATAAATCACATGCTTAGCCAGGGCATTAGTAGTTGTTTTCTTTTGAATGTCATAAAGAATTCATACAGCCATTCTTTTAACATTCATTTTGGTTTTCCACTATAAAAACAATTACATTCCTGACATATTGCAGCGTAGACAATCTCTTTGCTGCAGCAGTTAAATTTTCCTTTCACATGAACCATTTGATCCTTTATGTGAAACTCTTTCCCTATAAGAATCTACTTACAAAGTGAACAATGGCCACATTTGTTCATTTGTTTCAATGACATTACATTTGTTTTAGTAGCTGAAACTGATTCCAAAGTATTTTTTTAAGTTAATTTCCTTTCTGTACACAATAGCAGGTTTTTCAGGGAGCAATTGTTGTAAATCATTGCCTTCCCTTAGTAGAGACCAATTCGTATTCAAAATCCAACTAACCACATGGATATCCATGTTAAAGTTAGTAATGAAGGAACAGGAAAACAAATCCAGCTGTCTTCGATCATCCTTTTATGTTGTAACAGTCCAGACCTGATTTAACATTAAAATTGGAGCATAAAGACCCCTATTCCTTTTTCCAATTATGTCCTCTTTTATGCTTTTCATCATAGAGGTAGGATAACCCCTTCTTGAAAATATTGTTTCAAACAATAAACATTCCTCAAAGAAGCCATGTTCGTAAGTAACCATTCTTGCAGCCCTTACGAATTGCTCCTTAACGACCGATCTTTTTTGTGTCATAGGATGGGCACTGGAGAAATGTAGGAATGTATTTGAATAAGTAGGTTTTTGATAGATTTAACCAATTAACACCTGCTAAGTCCTTTTCAAGGAGTACATCTAAATAAGATTTTTTTTTTAATATGCATCTGATACATAAACCTTAGAAAGTATGTGTTATTATTAAAGGAGACAAAAAATTCCCCAAACATGTCCTTAGGGCCAGTCCAGATTATAAACAAATCAAGATATCTGGTATAAAAGCAAAGGAACTGTTTAAAAGGACCATCCAAAATATACAGTTTCTCCCACCAAGCCATAACTATATTCACATAAATGGACCGACAGTTGGCCCCCATTGCTGCACCTTTTGTTTGATGGTGATAGTGATCATCAAATAAAATAAAATTATTAGTAAGTACAATCTGAAGGAGCTCTTGCAAGAGGTTAATACCTTTCATATCAAACGTCTTGTCTTCTAAAAATGTTCTGAACCAATTTAAACCAATGCCAAGAAGATCACAGTATGTAAGTCTCTTACATCAATAGTTATCAACATATAATTTTCATTAAAGTCGATGTCATTAATCTTATTTAAAAATTCCCAAGAATCCTTGTACACTTGTAAATGATTTTTAGGGCATGCCTTAGTTTGTAATCCATGACATCGAATTTAATGAGAATGATATGTGATAACTATTGATGTAAGAGATTTATATACTATGATCCTCTTGACATTGGCCTAAATTGGTTCAGAGAATTTTTAGAAGACAAGAAGTATGATATGGAAGGTATTAACCTTTTGGAAGAGCTCCTTGAGTTTGTACTTACTAATATTTTCATTTTTATTCAATGGTCACTATCACCATCAAACAAAAGGTGTAGCAATGGGGCCCAACTGTGGGTCCATTTATGCGAATATAGTTATTGCTTGGTGGGAGAAACTGTATATCTTGGATGGCCTTTTTAAACAATTCCTTCACTTTTATACCTGATTTCTTGACAATTTGTTTATTATCTGGATTGGCCCTAAGGACATGTTTGAGGACTTTTTTGTCTCCATTAATAATAGTACATATTTCCTAAGGTTTATGTATCAGATGCATATTAAAAAATCTTATTTAGATGTACTCCTTGAAAAGAACTCAGAGAATAAGTGTTATTTTGCTAAAATATATGACAAACCTACTTATTCAAACACATTCCTACATTTCTCCAGTGCCCATCCCATGACACATGACAGTAATAAATTTGTAACTGCCAGTAGGTATATTCAAGTTCTGAATGTACTGCAATGAATGTGGTCATAGACCTGGACTGAAGTAACTGAGTAATGCCAGGTACACGTCAATAAAGATGAAAGCATGAATCCTGATAATGTTAAGGAAATAAAGTTCCAACTGCATTAAGAATGTTAAGGTAATAATATTCTACTGCATTAATAATGTTAAGAAAATAAAAAAGTGTGTACTGCATTAATTGTGGAATTACAGCTGTATTGCAAAACCTGCATTATTTCAACTGTTCATCAATAAAGACTGTAGATATATGCCAGCCACTGCATGATGGCTCCCCTAATAAAGCTGTGTTGTGCAATATGTGTGTATTTTGGGCTGTTGGTCATGAAATTGAGTATGACAACTGCTGTGAAGTAAAAATGGGTATAATACTACTAAGTGACTGAAGGTTAGCAAACAGAGTGTTTTGCTAAACTGTAGATGTGGAGCTGTACTACAAGATATAATGCATCATATTTGTTCTGTAGTAAGATCTGAACCTATAATAAGAATGGCCAAGGTATATTGTGCATCTCATGATTGTCTTGTGTTAACCATTGCATTTCAGCTGTATGCATTCCTGAACTTAGTTATGCTGCTGCAGGCAAGTATGAAACTGTAATAGCTGTAGACTGCAAATATACCATCTCCAACTGTATATGGGTCAGATAGCCAATCAAGCACTCAAATATGGTCTGTACACATCACACATATTTCCACCCACTAGGGGGTTAATTGCCTACACCTACATTCCATGTATTAATACACAGTTCACCTACTATCTCTGTCATGAATGAATCTCATGCATATGTGTTCAAGTGTCAGTGCCGTCTTGTATAACACCCTACCTCTATTACCAAGTCACAGGTTGTTACCAGGTGAGCTTTAGGCACAATATCAGTCAATCAATATTCTGCAGTGGCTCAGTAGCTCAGCTTGGGAAACACTAGGTATTATGGATATTTTGTCACAGACTGGGGTTTAAATCCAGGAACATGTACTACTAAATATTTATAGAAACAGTTATGTATTGTTAACAGATGTTTTCCCCACAGGAATTACAGGTAAATAAATGGCTGTAGTAGCTGTTTTAATGGTTACTAATTTGTGTGTTCAGATGTACCAGAGTGTTAACAGCATTGCTCAGCAAGGTGATAAGATGTCAGTATATAAAGTCAATAAGTACATTACAAATACAAGTTAATAAAACACATAAAACTGTTTAATCTTTGTATGGCTGTATGCTTGGTATGTCTGTGAATGTCTGCTTATAGTCTAACCCCATGCCTGCCAAGGACAGCATGATAGGTGTAAACTCTGTGTACTATGCATGATACATGCCCCTCAAGTGTTACACTGTCACGAACTGTGATCACTGGTGCCAAATGCCTTGTACACAGATTTAACTCCCACTTGATTTATGTCAATAGCACAGTCACAGTACATCAGTCCACAGTACACCTTGGTAGTCATATATGCCCCCCTGAAATGTAATAGTCCCCTGTAGTCGTGTACCTGTAGGTGTTCCAGCTAGGCCAATACTGTCCCATGCGGATAGCTTGGGAGGTATGTAGGTGCTACAGAAGCTATAGGGCACATGTAGACATAAAGTGAGGCACACCTTTATAGTATATAAGAGTACTGTTGCAAACAATATAGCTTATACTGGTAGTAATGGAATGTCATTTACTGTCTCCCCCCAACCCTTACCTACAAAATTATTTATTATTGTTATACATTGAGTATGGTTTACCTTTAACATATGCTATTCACAAAACATTATGTTGGGCTTTGTGTTTTATTATTGTTATATATTATAATGGTTGCATGCTAACATACTTTGTTGAATTACCTATGTTGTTGGCCTTATACCATAACTGTTACTGGCATGCTGTTACAATACTGACTGTTATTCTACTTATTGTGTGTTCAATGTGCTATACAATGGTATGTTACTGGGTTATTTGCAACATCATGGCATGCTGTTTTAACTAACTTTTAAATGTTCTATTCATTACTAACCTATATACTTTGCAAAATCTCAACATCATAGCTCAACTGGGTAGGCCGGTTCCTGGGGAATCTGCCTATCCTACATCAGCCGGCTGTGGCACTGGGTCCCAGCACATCTGGGACCAAAACTGATATTGCCCCCTCTGCTGGTCCTGCACCACCTACAGGTGTAACTGCCTCAGTGGATGGGGCCCATACTCCCCCCAGGAGCAGGCACTGAGTGGGAGTTGTCACCCAGTGACAGCTACTGAGGATGGTGAAAAGGATCATGCACCATGGGTTCAATGACTTGACTGCTCCAGATTGAGGGCAGATTGACCAGCCTGGAAGGGCAGGGTGGACCTGGTGCCCAGATCCCAGCACAGCCACATTTGGGGCAGTGAAGGAGCATTGTTGACTGCCCATGGGTAGGGAGCTCAGTCTCACTTTTGCCGCCGGGGGCACATGGCTGTCTGATTCCACAACAGCCTCCCCGTCCAAGGTTTATACCCCCTCTTGTGTCATACCCCTGTATGCTGTCCTATCTGTCTAGTCTGTTTGCAAATGCTACCTCTCCTACCCAACTTACCTCCCCACGCCTACCTATATTCCTTCCCCAACATTCACTCTCTCTCTGCTTAAAAAAAAATGGGCATCTGTCCCACAAAAAAATATCACCCCATACATAGCTCTCCATTTTGCTCCCATGTACACTGCACACAATCAATCATTACCTCCATTAATCAACACAGTTATGTCAGCCACACCCCTCTCTCTGGGATGTGAGGCTCCAAATTCCAAATTGTCCACAACCTGCACAGCTGCTGCTGCTGTACAAGAAATGAAGAGCTATGGTCCTTTCCTATACCCATCCTGCACATCCCTACCTGCCTTTCACAGTGTTTTTCCCCTTGCTTGACCCATTTTACCACTTTCTTATCATCCCTTTTTTCTTTTCTTTTGAATTAGCACAGGTTTAAGTGGGGTAAGAGGCATGGCATGCGCACAAGTCCACACAAACCCACTTAAAACTGCCTTAATCACCTTTTCACACTGTTAGGCACATTTGAAAAATAATTATCACCACAAAGTCTTGAACCAGAATGCTGTCTACTACAGCACAGTACATTATCCACTAGGCCACTCAGCTCTGAAATAAAACAGGTGTTTCCATAAACATATCCTGATTGACAATGACACATTGCTTGTGCATATAATGGAAAAATTGACAGTGTACTTGCGACTGTGATGCAGACACCAAACCAGTACACAGCCAAATAAATATTGACGGATGTACATGAGGCCTAGGATATTAGGTATAGCTGACAACTGCACAGACCACTGCAGAATGTCCACAGTTGTGCCACCTACTCTTGGCACAGTTGTCACACAACCTATTCTGTGTGTTGAAGTACTGACAAGTTAGTATAGCTTGAGGTTACAAAATCATGTACAGTGTTACACATCATGCCCATCTGAACACACATACTAATGCCAATCTTGTGTAACAGACTGTATGCATGCACATATATCTTGCAAATACATCTGCTGCAGTACTGACTCAGTAGCTCAGTCTGTTAAATTCCTAACATGCTGTACATTTTGCCACCCACAGTCCTGGGTTCGAATGCAGTGTGTTGCACTTGAATTACATGCTTGTGGATGCAACAAATAATGACCAAGTCCTGCAATTTTACCCAAAACAGGTTGCTGCTACTGCATTCACTGCTACCCATCTTAGCATGTCAAAGGCCTGGAGATAGGGACACACTGCACAAATATGTAGAGGTTACCTATATGTCACCTACCACTGTCCAGTTGGCACTGTTACATGACATATGTACCTGAAGCACATGCCTCATTAGACTGTTAGGGGTACCCTCACCCTGACTATGCTGTAACACAGAGTTGACACTGCTCCCTGACTGACACATACAGCTTGCTGTCCTCCAATGTGTTCACACTCCCCATTAGGACCCCTGGGCAAAAAGTAGCAGCCGCAGCCTGCAACATATGCAGCAGTATGTTCAGCTACTTGCTTCAGACCTACCATACCTCACAACCACCAAGAACAACAGAGCCACACAACACCCATACATAAAGGGATGCGGGGGCAAAGGTGAAGTGAAAGGGACATGTGTCACAGTCTTCCCCTACAAACATACACAGCTGATAGACCAGCCAGCTATTGCAGCAGCATGCATTTTCTGATACCTGTAAGGTATGAGCTCAACCCACATTATTTAACACTAACTTGCCACATAATCAGAAAGTCTGCTCACAATGGCCAAACATAGCATGCAAAACTGTGAACATAGCACATAAATCCCAACAGTAAACAGTATTTCTATCTACTCTGTGCAATGCTGTAGTCTCCACACCTCCATAATGTCCATCTTACAAAGTATAAAAGGAGCCAAGGTGTACATGAAAGCCTTAAATGTAACACTGTTGTGCTATTCCATTGACTAATGAAAGTGCAACCCAACTGTTCTGGATGCAGTTAGAAAGTCTGATCCACAGATTGGCACACAGGCAATCACCTGTTCATGAGCATTACCTACAAAAGGCAAACAGCTGCTTATGGTAAATAGGTCTGTGATTTTCTTTATGAAGACAGAATGCAGTATCACAACCAATATTCTTCAGGATTCCTGCACAAAAAGGAGTACAGCACTCTACCAGGTATGTAATAGAAGTCCCCAGGTAATTTCATGCAGATGGGAGGATGTAGTTATGGGGAATAGGGATTACAACAGTAGGCCTGTAGTACATATCTTGAAATGACGTTGCTGATAGCTGTCCGGCACCTACAGGCTTCACTGTCAACTCTGCCTGCTGTGACATAGATCACAGCTCTGGCCCTCTGAGGCCCTCCTACAAAGGTTGGCTCCTGTACGAATGCTACTGGATTGTGTGTTACACAATAGTGACACTACGTAATGGTGCACACAGCTGGCTTATCACATGATGTACTCTCATTCAGCTTCTCTGTCTGTGAATGCCACACAGGAAGAGTTCAAACATTGTACAGATGTCCCTGTCTGTCCCTGAGGTAATCTGGCTACATCGCTGTGTACTTCACATCTGTATCTCATTACTTGAGAGGTATGGCTAGCACACCTGGTGATCCCCTACAGCAGGACTTCAGGTTATAGACAGTAGTAGTGGGGGGACAAAGGCCCGACCTCAGCATCATAGTGTATATATTGAGCTTACAAAGTAAAGAAATGTATACAGTTACAGATATTATGCTACCATAACTGTTTTTTGATTCCCCACAGTCTGAGAACAACCATTACGTATTGTCCAAACATTTGCCAGACATCCACATTTTTCTGGCAGAGGGTCCTTATATATCAGGCACATGTACACATTCTGCAAACATCTGTGTACTGCAGACATCAGAAACCTACAGGGAAGATAACCTTGCAGTGTTGTCTGTCATTGCATCACATGGATGTTGCTGGACTGTCCCCTTATACTTGTAGTAACACTCACCTATTTGTTGGATGGTGGCTGTATGACATGGTACTGGGACATCACCCATAGTGGACACACCACTGTAGATGGCATTAATGGGAGTGGAAACATAACAACACACTCAGTCACAGCAAACAAGACCATAACCAGTATTCATAGGATCATAATATCATAGGAGGTTACTACCCTATTGGCCCTTATAAGCCTAGCCAAGGGTTTAGCCCATGTTTATAGAAGTCAGCACCTGATACCCCAGTCCAACAGGGAGGGACACAGGTGAAATTCCAAGGGTGTAATTCCTGTTTCACATCCAGTTATCCAGGTTGTGTTTGAAAAGGGGTAAAGAGATATTCTGCTTGACATGGAGAGGGAGTCTATTCCACAGATGGGGGAGTCTCTGGGACACAAATCTGTCCCACAAACAAGTCCTGTTGATGTCACAGAGGAGGTTAAGGGCATGCATGTGGGTTACTGAAGTGGAGCTTCACTTGCGGATATGCAGCAGTCCCATCAAGGTGGGGTCTGTGATTGCCTTGTATGCCAGGCAGAGGTCACCTCTTAGGAGTCTGTATGAGATTGAGTAGAGGGATATGGCTTTTAGCCTATCAGTGTATGGTAGATGTTTGAGGCCTTGGATTCTCCTGGTGAGGAACCTCTGCGGTCTCTCCAGATGCTGCATGTGCTTTGCAAGATACATGCCAAAAGGGACATTGTACTCAGTAATGGGCCTTATAAGGGAAGAATACAAGGAAATTATGACCTCCTTGTCCCTGGATGAGATACCCTTACTTATGTAGAAGGATTTACGTACAACAGATGCAACATGGTGGTCAAATGTCAGGTTGCTATCAACCTGTGTGCCCAAATCCCTCACGACTGCTTGTATGCCTAGGACATTGTTATTAATTTGATAATTTGTAGGGACATCACTCTCCCCGAAGGGGATAATGATGCATTTTGTGGTATTCAGCTTGAGGCCATGTTTCTGGCACCAGTCATTAGCCTGAGTAAGACCCTCTTGGAGGATGTCCATATCAATAGTGGATTTGGTGACAGCACCCAGCATGCAGTCATCTACAAACTTGGTCAGCCCTAGCCCACTGTTGTTGCCCTACACTTCAGAAAAGTTATATCCTAAATGACAGAGGCCCCAAGATAGAACCCTAGGGTACACTGCTTGTTACAGGTCTACTGCTTGAGGTGGCTTCCCCTATTTGGACTAGGTGGGTTCTATTAGTGCACCAGTTTGCTACCCATCCGGTAACATATGGATTGCTGCCTAGTTCAGAGAGTTCATCTATTATGGCTGAGTGTGGAATAGTGTTGAAGGCTTTGGCCAGGTCAAGGTAGGTGGTGTGCACCATCTTCCCCTCGTCCATGGCTTTGGTGACTGTCTCAAAGAAGTTTACCAAATTTAACAGACATGATCTCCCCTTGACAAAGTCAAACTGTGTGGGATCAAGTGTGTGGAGATTGCTAGTGTCCTTGATAATGAGGTGCATGAGAATCCATTCCATGGTCTTGCAGATCAGGCTGGTTACGCTGATGGGTCTATAATTTTCTGGATCGGTGGTGGCTCCACCTTTGTGCAAAGGGATGACAGTGGCTGTCCTCCACTCAGTTGGGACAAAGCCAGTAGTCAGCCATTGGTTGAAAAGGGTGCCTAATGGTGCTGCAAGTTCTTGCCTGAGTTCATGTAGGATGCAGCCTGGGATGTTATCAGGTCCCATGGAGGCTGTATGTTTTACTTTTGAGAGAGCAGTGATGACCTGTTCCCTAGATATTAGGGGAAGGGGCAGGCACTGGGGATGTCCTGATCCTCTGATGAGGAGGACAGAGGGGTGATGTTTTCAACTAATCTATCAGGCCACAAGTATGCTATACCTGTGGCATTTGTATATGTGGTGTCCTTGACCACCACTTCTGAACAGATCTGGGTGCTTCCTTTGAGGTGGCGGATATATGTGCAGAAGGACTTATGATTGTCTGTAGTACACGTCACCAATTTGGACTCAAAGTTTGCTTTGGAGGATGTTAGTAGTGCTCTTATTTGCTTGTTCAGGCTAAGGAGACATTGCTTCCAATTGGGCACCTGCTCCTTCCTGGTCTTGGGCAGTGATGTTTTTCTATTGTTATACTGTTTGTTTATTGCAGATGTTCACCAGACAGGTTTACTCATCTTTGCAGAGGATGATGTAGTCCTGTTGCGTATTCCTGATTCCATGCATCTATAACTGCTCGTATACTGCTTTGGTGCAGTTTTGGATATTGGTGCCAGTTCCTACAGACAGGTAAGGGGCTGTGAAGCTGTTTATACAATCCCTCAGGAGCCTGTAATCAACTTTGAATTCATTGTTATGTCTGACCCTAGCTTGATGGGTATTGTGGGAGATGGTGAGTTCAAACGTGACAGCTTTATGGTCAGATCATACAAGGGAGGATGATACTGTAGGGGTGCTGCAGTGGTTACTCATGTTGTTTAATACCATGTCCAAGATATTTACATCTCTTGTGAGGGTATCATCTAGCTGTTCAAATGTGTTTGCATTGACTTAATCTATGAATTTTTGGCTATTTCTGTTCTGGCATGAGTAGTTCTTCCAGTCTATGTTTGGATACTTAGTCACCCAGGATAAGGGTGAAGGGTTGCATTCTGATAGAGTCGATCAGGTCCATATAGGCAGAATGGCCATCTTGAGTCAGATTTGGGGGGCTGGCAGCCAGTTATGATTTCAATAGGGATCTTGTCAATGGTTAACTGCACCTTGAGCATCTCCTGTGCATCATATTGTTTGACCAGCCTGGAGATGTGTATGTCTTAGATATATATTGAAACTCCACCTCCTTTGGCTTTACTGGACACAGGTTGGGGGTCTGAATGGATGACAAGATCAGTTAAAAGGTAAGGCTGGGCTGCTCTCTGTAGCTGTGCAGGTTTCTGTGATTGTACAGATGTCAGCATTTTCCAAGGTTAACAATGCTTGCAATGAGTGCAGGTTCATGTTGTTTAGCAGCATACCCTTTACGTTGTGTTTTTTTTTTTTTACATTTTATGTTGGTAGTCTTAACTTCATCAGTTCTCCTAAAAAAGGCACTGTGGGGAGGCAAGAACCTTTGCCAGCAGCCTGAAGCCCAGGTGAGACAGATGAAGGCCATCTCTGCCAAAGCATCATGGTCTGTTGATCATATCCTCCCAGGTGTCAGGTACTGGCTCACCCTGGAATGGCACCAGAATCACAGCCAATTGTTAAAGTCAATAATTTCCTGTTTGTATTGAAGCATCATTGAGCGTGATGACAGAATGCTGCTTAAGGCTAGGGACATACCTGCCTGGGACACATAATCAGTGAGCTCAATCATGTGTCTCTTCATATAGTCCAGGGAGGTAAGTCTCATGTCATTCACTCCAACATAGACTATGACAGAGTCATAACATTACCTGTTGCTGAGAGACTGCAGTGCGTATGTGATATGGCAGATTCTGGCACCTAACAGACAACTAACTGTGACTTTCTCCTTACCCAGTCTGCTGTGAGGCACATCTGTGTGTCTCACAATGGAGTCGCCTATGACTAATATGCTGTGTTTATGGTGAAGCCTTAGTGGCTGTGAGATACAGGTGTGTGGACTATGCATGGTATGTTGTGTAGAGGGCTGTGGAGATTGTATATGTTTTTGCCTCAGAGGTCTCCTTTGTTTGGGTATGTTTATTTTGAGGACCTCCGCATATGTGGGTGTGTGTTGTGTAAGTGTGGGTAGTGTGTGAGGTGTATTGATTGTGTAGACAACCTTTTTGGTGCCAGATATACTGGCTTGAGAGGGAGAGAGCATGGAATCTAGGTTCCTAATGTAATTGCATCTCTCACAAATTATGTTCCTAGGTAGTGGCAGTAGATGGTTGCCCATGTACATGCGGCAGGTGCTACACTGTGTCAGGATGCCCATATCAACCAGACTGGCAGGAAAAACTGTAGCACATTGTCCATCCATTGTGATCTTCTTCAGAAACAAAGTTACAATACCCATCCCTTCCTTTTATCTAAAATAATTACCTTAAACAGGAAATGACATAACTAAACTAATTAGTGTAACAATGATTAAGTAGCTTTTTAAATAGACTAATATATTAAAATACACACTTTACTTATTGATAAATAAATCTGTGTACATTTACTCTAAAATGAATATATAATATACTCTATCTATATAATAAAAAACATTTTAAATTAATGACTTCATTTAAACCTGGTGCTCTATCTGCACCCAATAACAATTGCAGAAGGCTTCCTTACATTCTAATACATTGTTTAAGTCACCAGCAAATAACGCTTTCTCTACATTATCTAAAATGAAAAATTCAAACTTCTTGAATTCATTACATAACATCGCATGCCTAGCTAATGCATTCATCTTTTTTTTCTTCTTTATTGCCAATTGGTGCTCATATATCCTACGTTTAAGACTTCTTTTGGTTTTGCCAATGTAATTTCTACATGATGAACAGGTGGCTACATAAACTACGTAATCACTATTGCAGTTGTATTTTTTGGCCCAAAATGTTTCCTGAGAATACCCAATTGTTACAGAAGATGAATTACTAATAAACCTACACTGTTTACAATTGTTACAGCTGTAAGTGCCTTTTTTATTGGTGCACAATCGATTGGAACTTCCTTCATTCTCTCTTCCAGATTCTAACATATACTTAATGTTAGTTGTTTTTTTAATAGGTAAATCTTGGTGCCATCCCTAATGTGTTCACTAACTCTTTGTTGCCTATTATTATTATTCTCCAGTTGTTTTCTATTATGTTTTTAATGTACCACATTTCACTGACTATTTGTATGGAAAATGAAACTCTGTATTCATTTCCTTCTCTCCCCAAGTCACCCAAACTATTGTGGCTTGCTGTGCCAACCATTATATCCTTTGAGTACAAAATTGGCTTGGCCACACTACTTCTTAATCCCTTGACTTCACTTTCTATATTTCTTACCCAATCTGAATCATACCCCCTATTTTCAAATAGTAGTCTTAAAATGGACACTTCTTTGTCAAATGTGTCATTGTTAGAAGTAAGTCTACTAAGTCTTATCATCTGTCCTTTGATGACACCCTTTTTCATGTGTGGGGGATGCAGACTCTATTTATGTAAATACTGATTGGCAAAATAAGGTTTTCTATATATTTTACTAGTGAATTCCTTTGTTTCTTGATTTATTCCTAAATTCAAATCCAAAAAATTAATAGTTTTACCAAATGCACTGATTTTGAAATGTAAAAACGTAGTAGTGGAATTTAGATCTTTGACTAAGTCCTCAAATTCACATTGTTTACCTGTGCATAGAAAAAACAAATCATCTATGTATCTATAATATATTTATACCTTGTTGAAACTAGGATGTGACTCCAGGAATTTTAGCTCCCAGCTGGCCATAACTAAGTTGGCAAAAGCGGGAGCTACTCTTGCCCCCATTGCTACACCTGAAAGTTACTTGTATAACACTTTTTTGAAAAGGAAAACATTGTTTCCTAAAATCAAGTCCATTAGGCTACAGATTGTGTTAATTTTTTCACCAGTGAACTCTGTGTTTCTACTCAAATATTCTCTAAGGTACTCTATGCCTTTGTCTTGATCTATAGAAGTGTATAAATTCTTTACATCCAAGGTATCAAAGAAAATAAGTTTGTCTTTTATAACATATTCTCTCAGAATTTCTAGCAAGTGCCAAGAATCTCTCAGGTAATATTTAGATTGTTGGACAATTGGATTTAGTATGTTGTCCAACCAAATTGAAATGTTTTCAGTTTTTGAATGTTTGGCTGAAATGATTGGCCTAAATGGTGGAATTCCTTCATTGTTTTGAATTTTCGGCATACCAAAAAACGATGTCATTTTAGGCTGTTCTACTGTTAGAAAATTATAACAATTATTTATTTCTCCCTGGCAAAACATATCAAAGAGTGTGACATCTATACTTTTATAACTTTGATTTATTTGTTTGTAATTTACTCTCTTGTATGTGTCAATCTCCCTCAACATTAATTCTATTGCATTGTCATAATCTTTGGTATTCATAATCACTATTTTTCCACCCTTGTCGGCCTTCATTATTCTTATCCCTGTGTTCTTACTTAACAACTGTAGTGCCAAGTATTCTTCTATGGGTAAGTTTTTCTCTCTATGTGGTAGGTGAATTTTTCTAAATTCACCTTCACATATATTTTGAAATACCTGTAATGTACTCTGTAAGGGAGGATTAAACATATTAGGTCTTTTGGGTGTCTCATTTGTGTTTAAACTATTGAACTGTAATGCATCATGCATAATATAACTTAAATTTAATTTTCTTAAGTACAACCTGAAGTCAATTAACAGTTTACCAATATTGACTTCACTTGTAGGAATGAATGAAAAGCCTTTTTTCAAAACTTTTTCAGCCTCATTTGAAAGGGAAGTGTCTGACAAGTTTAAAATGTCCACTTCATAATTACAAACTTCCCTTTCTATCACCATTTTCTCCTGTTTTTGCCCTTCCCTTTGCCCTTCATTTGTGTGGAATTGTACCACTTGGAAGTACGTTTGTTGTGCACTTGTTCCTTGGGAAAAGGAGCACTATCTTGGTCTGTTGTAACTGTAACTGACTCTGCATAGGTTGTTTTTCCTTCTTTATTGGCTCCTACTCGGTCTTTTGAGGGACCAGAAGTGTCTGTAGAAGGAATTATATTATTCACTATTGCTGTTCCCACCGTATTTTCATTAGTGACCACACTGTTGGTGAAATTTGAGTCATTTTCAGACCCCATTGTCACTAATGTTGTGTTCTCGGTGATGGCGACTGCATCTCTATCTTCAGAGTCATCTTGTATAATATAGGCTCAATTGTGGTTATAAGCCAAAATATCCCTTCTAAGTTTAGACTATTTTCTTAAAATTATAGTGGCCCTATGTCGGTCATCCTTCGCTTCAACCCCATTGTACAATACAAGAAAGTTTGGAAAACAAAAAAAGTTTTTAATGCGTTCATCCAAAGTTCTTATGTTTTCTTTAATGGTGACAATTTCTTTCTCATAATGCTCTACTAGTATGTGCACCATCTGTAAACTAGTCTCATTATAAAGTTTTATCAATGTCTTACTAAAATTGTCCCCTGGTGTTACACAATTTGGAAATTTGGCTGTTCTCAAGCCTTGCGGTACCACTTTGTGCAAAATACATTCTCTTAAATACTGAATCTCAAGAATTAAGGTTACGTGTTTAAACACTAACCTCTCCATATCGTATATACTTTTTTTGCACAACACACTGTCATTAAATGAATTACTCACTTTTTCGTTAGCGGTTATGTTGGCCACATTTGTAAAAGGGTTCATGTTTTCTTTGCAAATATAATTCCAAACGTTACCCTTAACAACACTCCACCGTGGAGTGTCTCCTTAGTTTGAACCTTTAGCAATGTTAAGGTTTGTAAGGCTACCAGCTTCCATACTGCTTGTGTTTCTACATAGGACGTCAACCTCCTCAGCATGTACAGCATGTGATTTGGACTCCTTGCTTTGTTTAGTAGTTAGATCCTGGAAACAGTCTTTAACTATTTTTACGATGGTGTTCAGAAGTTCAGCTTTGAAGTTTTGTGTCTGCACACCACTAGTACCATTTTCTACTATCGAATGAGTAGACAAATTTAATAGCATGTCTTGGGATGAGATTTCCGAGGCCATCAGATGTAATTTAAGCCGGGAACAAAACTTTACACCAAAAACACTGTGAAGAAACCAAAGAAATACTTGAAACGTTCAACACCCAGCTGTAAAAGTCCATCAAATGAACCAAACTCGGACGAATGAAATTAGCGCTTTCAATCACTATTTCATATTGTGATCTTCTTCAGAAACAAAGTTACAATACCCATCCCTTCCTTTTATCTAAAATAATTACCTTAAACAGGAAATGACATAACTAAACTAATTAGTGTAATAATGATTAAGTAGCTTTTTAAATAGACTAATATATTAAAATACACACTTTACTTATTGATAAATAAATCTGTGTACATTTACTCTAAAATGAATATATAATATATTCTATCTATATAATAAAAAACATTTTAAATTAATGACTTCATTTAAACCTGATGCTCTATCTGCACCCAATAACAATTGCAGAAGGCTTCCTTACATTCTAATGCATTGTTTAAGTCACCAGCAAATAACGCTTTCTCTACATTATCTAAAATGAAAAATTCAAACTTCTTGAATTCATTACATAACATCGCATGCCTAGCTAACGCATTCATCTTTTCTTTCTTCTTTATTGCCAATTGGTGCTCATATATCCTACATTTAAGACTTCTTTTGGTTTTGCCAATGTAATAATTTCTACATGATGAACAGGTGGCTACATAAACTACGTAATCACTATTGCAGTTGTAAAAGTTCAACTAGAAAAGAAAAAGGAGCAAATGCACTGTGTGCAAAATTCCGTCTCTGTGTCTTGGGAATTTAACTCTATTCAACGCAGTTGTAGTATTTTTTGGCCCAAAATGTTTCCTGAGAATACCCATTTGTTATTTATCAATAAGCAAAATGTGTATTTTAATATATTAGTCTATTTAAGAAGCTACTTAATCATTGTTACACTAATTAGTTTAGTTATGTAATTTCCTGTTTAAGGTAATTATTTTAGATAAAAGGAAGGGATGGGTATTGTAACTTTGTTTCTGAAGAAGATCACAATATGAAATAGTGATTGAAAGCGCTAATTTCATTCGTCAGAGTTTGGTTCATTTGATGGACTTTTACAGCTGGGTGTTGAAAGTTTCACGTGTTTCTTTGGTTTCTTCACAGTGTTTTTACATTGTCCATCCATATTTGTCAGAGTGAGGGAGAGTGACCAGGGAGACCTAATGGGTGGGCCTAAAGCCCAAGTGCTTAAACCAAAAGTATGAGGCTTACAATAACACTTACAATTTAGACGGGGTATAAACTAGCAGTAATAAATGCAACAGAAAAGAGGCAGTTGAACATTTTAGAGAACAAGCAGCAAGTAGCAGGAAAGAGCAAAATTAGCAGGAAGATGCATGATTTATTGCCACTATGTTGCTGATAGCCACATACATACTGTGTTGATAGATGACATGTGGTAGTTAGCGGAGGATTGTGCTGAAAAATCTGGATGTGCAGGGTATGTACATAATGGAGAGAAATGTACGTGGCCCTGTGATGTGTTCCCCTCTTCTTGTCTTTCAGAAACCATGTACAAACAGAGGCAGCCACCTTTTTCTGCTGCTGAAAATAAAATGATCATGGATGGGCTCAGACTCCATCACCACATCCTGCTTTTTAGGAGTCACCAGAATTGGGAGTAATGTGTTGCACTGTGGGCTGACCTCATCGCATCAGTGAACCAAGTAGGGCTACAAGAAAGAAGCTATGAGCAGGTCCGACACTGGGGATCAATATGATAAATGCTACTAGGAAAAGGGCCACTGCTGTGACCAGGGACCATGCTGCCTCCAGAGGAGGGCCTGCAGTAGAATAACCACTCTCAGCCACAAAGGAGTTCCTGGCAAACCTGGCATCAACCACCAGCTCCCAAGCATCCATCATCCCATTCATCTTGGAGGTGAGTGGCATAGCTTCCACAGCAGAGGAGCATCCAGCTAAGCCTCTTGTGTTCATCACTGTAATACTGTAGCAGTCATTATGGCAGACTCTGCATACCAGTACACGTCAGGTCAACCTGCATGTGGTTGGGGGGGTTTGTTTGTAACGCACACTTGTGCACACATACTCAGAATATCAGCAATGTTGGCAGTATCAGAGTTCCTACTGTACATGTTGATATACGCACATATAATCATGTAACAATGCCACATTTGTGTTTGCTGACAATACCTCTCCCTCACATTTCTATAGGTACATTTGGTGAGGCCAGATTCCAACATCCTGTAGCCGGTGAGTGTGAAGCTGTTTTGTTATGGCTCACATATACCCTATGTATGTTAAGGGCAGCCAGTTTGCCGTAAACACAACTGTTATGCTTAGCCAGAGTACAATATGTGTATGTTCAGTTTTGGAGGGGTTCACTGCAGTGCATTGAATCGGTTATCACAGTAGTGTATTTGGAGGAGCTGTTACATATTTGCACTTATTGTTGTGATGGTCTATGTAGTCCGCTATACCGGGGACAATAGTATGGTGAAGACATGTGCAGTGTGTTGTAGGTGTAGGTCCATCACATACACTGACATATCGCTTATCTCACAGGTGTATAGTACTGGCAACATTAACCAAAAATAGCTGCAGTGCATATTATGAAGGGCCAGTCTTGTCTATGTATGTTGTGGTCTGCTTGTGTGTTGTGCATGGGATCAGAAATAAGATGTGTTATTTATAATACAGTTGTGGCACCTCACCTGTACGTGAGTGTGTGTATCAGTAGACATAATAGGGTAGGTATTAATGTAAGTATGTTGTCTTCCTCCTCACAAGTGACCATGGGGGTTGGAGTGTGTCCCCCTCACAACCTGACGTCAGTGTCTCATTGGACTCTGATGATGATGTTGGCCATAGTGAAGCACAGGTGACATTGTTGAGGACTGAATCTGTCCCATGGGTTGAAATCCCACTTCCACCCCACTTGTTCCCACACATACCCAGTCCCCTGCAGCCACAGATTTTGGACAGTCAGAGTTTGGTTACATCAAACAGGAGAGTGTGGCAACTATGGCATCAGTGACTGTTGACATTAGCCATACAGCTGAAGAGGTCCCACACAGGCAGATTGACAGGGTTGCTCGACGGAGGACTGCTGGCCATCCACTACCTGTCACAGGTGTCACATCACAAGTTACTTGCATGTTTCAGGCTATGATGGAGGCACAGGGACATTCCAAATGCAGCACCAGATGGATGCTCACCATCATGGATGCATCACTGTCTGGCATCCTTGACTCCATCCAAAACATTGGTGATACCATGCACTGATTCACTGATGTAGTGGACAGATTGTGGAGTGAGACATTGTCAGTCCTTGACTGCTCACTGTCTGTGCTAGAACATGTGGTGAGAGTAGGACGTCGAACACGTGGCCATAGGTCAGCAACATCTGCTGAGAGTCCATGTGGCCATGCACACTCACGATCCCATAGTGGCAGTACTTACAGCACTACAGAAGGGAGGTGTTGTCCACACCATGATGTGGCAGGCCATGGGCACGTGGCCCTGGGCAGTCCCATGAGGGACATGGTCCCAGCAGACATCAGTCACCATCAGTGACTAGTACCGCATCTGACCCTGGGCATTGTGGTGCCTGTGCTACTCCTGCCAGAGCCAGTTCCCATGTTCATGGCCAGAGACAGTGAACTGTCCAGTCTGCCATGTTTGGCCCACTGCTGTCCAACATACCCATGTGTAGGGCTAGCACATGGCTTGACTATGTACATGCACACACTGATACATCAGTGTCACATGCAGGTCACCAACAGACACAGCAACTCTCCATGGCCCAGCTGACCACCACCCCTTCCTGACCCCCACACATGATGTCAACTGTTTGGAGCAGCCTAGGCCTCTGGCATCCGCACACCACACTCTGTGCATGTGATGCACACACTCATACATCAGTGTCACATGCAGGTCACCAACAGACACAGCAACTCTCCATGGCCCAGCTGACCACCACCCCTTCCTGACCCCCACACATGATGTCAACTGTTTGGAGCAGCCTAGGCCTCTGGCATCCGCACACCACACTCTGTGCATGTGATGATACCTGTGCTATATCCCTGCCATCCATAACATCGATGCAGGGGCATGCAAATAAGGGTGTGATGCACAGAGGTACTATAGTACATTACATCGTTTACTGTAGTTCTGTTATGCCATGACAGGTGCTGTCTGCCTGCATGTGTCATGAGCACACATTAATGTGTTGGTTCCTTTGTGGCATGATGTTAGCTTGCTGGAGGTATTGCAGAATGACAGGTGTCTCTCAGAACTTTGTAGGTTTCTGTTGCAGGGGTCTGAGTGACTACATTGTAGAGAGTTGGTGGTGATACAGTTGCTCTGGATGGCATGGTAGCAAAGCAGACATATGACATCAGCAAGGTAAGGCTTTATATGTGCATGGTTACCTAGGTGCATCTGTGTAGAGCAGTGTGTCGGGGCAATGGGGCAGACAGCGTACTCCTGCATGCATACCCCTAACAAGGCATGCCACCCTTGATATGTGTCACCTGAGAGTTGTGTACCTACAAATGTAGGTGGTGGCAGATAGCATTTATGTGTAGGTAGATGTGGGCTATTTAGGAGCAGCAAGTACTCACAGGGCCTTAAAATGTTTACCCATTGCACACACAAGTAAGACTGACACACTGCTGCAAGGGGGGTATATTTACACACACACACACACACGCACACACACACACACACACACACACACACACACACACACACACCAAGCTGGTCTTCTCAAGATTTGAACCCCTACCTATCTAGTTATAGATACTATAGTATTATCTACTAATTGCATGCACCATGGAGGTTATGTGTTGTGGGATTGTCTGCCAGTGCTGTTAAGGTGGATGACATCAGCAGGCCCTGTAAAGGAGGCCAATGGGGGGGTTGACAGGGCCTGAAAATGTGTACCATTGCAGACAGGTGAAACATACCCACTGTTGCAAGAGGATATATCTACACAAACACACACACACACACACTGACAAAGTTGCCCTTACTGAGAATAGAACTCATACTTATCTATGTGTATATACTATAGCACTAAGTACTTATCCCACATGCCAGGCACTTTACCTGTTTTGAGGGTGTCAACCAATGCTGTTAAGGTTAATTACATCAGCAGCCCTTGTAAAGGAGGCCAACAGGTAGGCACAGGGCCTTAAAATGTTACACCATTGCACCCAGATGGGCAAGAGAGGCACACAGCTGCAGGAGATATATTTACACATACAGAGTTGCCCTTACTGAGAATAGAATCTATACCTGTCTAGTTATGTACACGCTAACACTACCTACTTATTGCATGTGCCACATAGCTTATCTGCTTTAAGAGTGTCAGCCACACTGTTAAAGTGAATTACATCAGTGGCCTTTGTAAAGGAGGCCAATTGGGAGGTTAACAGGTAGGCACAGGGCCTTAAAATGTTACACCATTGCACCCAGATGGGCCAGAGAGACACACTGCTACAGAGGATATATTTACACACACACACACACACACACACACACACACACTGGCAGAGTTGTCCTTACTGACGATAGAACCCCTACCTATCTAGTCATGTACACTATAATACTATGTGCTTATCGCATGAGCCATGCAGCTTATCCATTTCAAAAGTGTCAGCCAGTGCTGTTAAGGTGAATTACATCAGCAGCCCTTGTAAATGAGGCCAAAGGGGAAGTCAACAGGTAGGCACAGGTCCTTAAAAAGTGTAACCATTACACAGAGCTAGGTGAGACAGACACACTGCTGCAAGGGTGTATATTTGTACACACACACACACACACACACACACACACACACACACACACACACACACACACACACAGTCATCTGTTGTGAGATTAGAACCCCTACCTATCTAGTAGTATACACTAGAACACTATGGACATATCAAATGCACCATGGAGCTTATCTGTTTTGAGACTGTCAGCCAGTGCTGTTAAGGTGGATGACATCAGAAGGCCTTGAAAAGGAGGACAGTGGGGAGGCTGGCAGGTAGGCATAGGGCCTTAAAATGTATGACCATTGCACAGAGATAAGTTAGACAGGCACACTGCTGCAAGGAGATATGTTTACACACACACACACACACACACACACACACACACACACACACACACAAACAGACACACTCAATTACAAGATTAGAACCCCTACCTATCTAACAGTATACACTACAGCACTATGAGCTCATTGCATGTGCCATGGAGTTTATCTATTATATGAATGTCAGCCAGTGCTCTTAAGGTGGGTCACATCAGCAGGTGTTGACAGGTAGGACAATGCGCAGGAGTACACTACTCACAGAGCCATAAAATGATTCACCATGGTACTGACAAATGTCAGATGACCATGTCTGTACTGATGTTAGGGAAATATCTGCACACACACCCACAAGGTGGCTGCAGTAAGATTAGAACCTCTACCTACCTACTATTACACACTATAGCTTGCAGTACGCATTGCATGCACCACTGGTTAAATATGTTGCACACATGGCTACAGACACAGTACTTGTGGACTATGCAAAGTGGCCTTGTAGTACCCAGCATGTGTGGTCTGCAGAGTGAACCTGATTTATGCTGTTAGTGTATCTAGTGTCCTAGCAGTGGGGTACGTGTTAATACCCTGCTGTTAGTGCATCTAGTGTCCTAACAGTGGAGTACATGTTAATACCCCTGCTATGTGTGTACAGATACCAGTTCCACCATGTCTGCTCAGCTGTAGTTTGCTAGGTGGACAATTGGCCATAGACAATATGGCCCATCCAAGTCCTGCGTTGACACCATTGCACATTACACCACCTGTTCACCATTGTCTGTCAACAGGGTGAAATTCCACAGGCAGAGGGTTCTGTGTTTGGGTGGTTATGTCATTATGCGGCCTTGGTCTGTTACCATGAAAAAGTTGCTGTGTGTGTAGGGGAAGATAACCCCAGCATCCTGCATGTATGTGTGGACATCCGTACATCCCCATACACAGATACACGTGTATAAGGGATGTACCTGTAGGTGTGTGTGTGTGGGTGTGTGTGTTATGTAACTGTGCTATATAGGAAAGTCTAAATCACTCTACACCTTTATATAGCACTGATATATAAAAATATCTGTGCCACAAACCAATAAATTGGATAAGCATGTGTGAGGGTGATAGGGAGACCCAGATACGTATACAGAGCTGCCTGTATGCACACACATATTTTCATATATCAGTTCCTCAGGCAAATGAGGTATCAGACATGGACTCAAGTTAGCTAAGTGTAGCAGCATGCCCAATGTGATTGTCGGTACTTACAAGGTGACACCAGGCCAGACCTACCTGTACTCCAGTCAGGGATTTTGTGTTATGCAGCCTCATTCAACAGTCACTTCCTTAATATTTTGTCCAAGGCATTGCCTGGCTGTGTGCTCAACATAATATATGTATCATACCTTTCAAGTGTGATGATTGTAATGAGATGTACAGAGTTCTGCAAATGTATATTACATTGCACATTGCATTGTTGATTTCTGATACATTATTGGCAAATCATTATACGTTGACATTAGGACATGCTGACAGACATTTGAGTTGCTGACTCCATACACATCAGCAAACCCATGCTAATGCACAGCCTGTTATTCTCTGCACTTTATACATTTGTCTGGCCAGTAGTTATTTATTCCCCTTATATTTGGGCCTTTGTCACACCACTGTTGATGACTTTGTCCAGATTTGCTGATTTAACTATTTGAGAGGTATGATGTGACTGGGGTACATGATGTAACACCACACCTCTCACTGTGCATGTTTTTCCAGAATGTCCAGCATTCCGCCCCATATGTCTGCTCTCTTCCTCATAGAGTTTTGTTTATCCAGTAATATACTTTTTAAGGCAGTCCACTGATATGTTGTAAGTACTGACAGTTAAGTGATGGCCTTTACATACTGTTGCTAATCTGACCTGTTGAAACCTGCTGTTATACTAGCCACTTACTAGGTTACTCAGAGCATATGTGTAATGTCTGTTTGTTTGGCCCACTGCCACCCATTGTCTCTGCCTTTGTCTAGCTTTCTGGCATGAACAAACTGAGGCATATTGACAGTCTGTAGGACTCCTACCATAGGAGTACCTCACATGCAAACGTTGCTGCCAGCTTCAAACCATCAACACCATTAACGATGCTAATGTACTTAGCCCAGTGAGCCACCAGAAGGTAAGGTTTAATTCCACACACTATCAACAGCAGACTAACAGACATAACACTGTGGGAACCCTACTGTCACCCCTGCATTTTGTGTAAAATAGTACATTAGGCCAGGTTCTTTGTGACCGCCCTGGGATTGTGTGGGCTGCAGATATATCTTTGCAAACATATAACTGTTACCACATTTGTATGTGAACACTGGTGTATTTGGGATAGTGGCCTCTGGCATTGACAGTGTTGTATCTGTCCTATGACCCTGCTATTTGGCATTCCCCTTGAATACTGCTGTGGGATTTCCAGCCCTGTGACAGCATGCATATTATGGGGTACCCAGTATTGGATGGAGTACCTGTTGTCCCAAGTAGCTGTTAGTTTTCTGTAAGTAGCCCAGCAACCATCTCTTTTCCCCTTACATACATGCAGCAGGTCCATACATATGCTATCATAGTCTAGTACCCCGTACATTTATAGTAAAGGAGAGTGACTTGCCTTGTGGATACAGCAGGTGGAAGACCTGTGTTTCAGGGCTGACTCTGTCTGGTGCACACAGTACACAGCCACTACATGGTAAGGTAGAGGTTGTGTGGTGTGGCTGGCATCCTTTTCACTATGTATGTGAGTTGGAGTAAGGTGTCAGTCCCTAGGACCATAGGTTGTCAGTCCATGTGCTATACATTGCCTCTTTGCCAAGGCCAGGGCATACTGGGCACAACTACATCTGCCTACAGCAACAGGCTTGGGGTTCTCCTTCTCCAAGTCTCCCTGTGCCTGTGGGGACCTTCCCCTGTGATAGTCTTGCCACAGCTGTTTCTGCAGGATCATATTGTGTATCGTGGCACATACAGTGAACATGTGTGCATATGTTGCTGGAGAGTGCTGCAGGGCTCCACCTGATATATCGAGTCAGCAAAACAGTAACTACAACAGGCAAAACAGACACTGTCTGATGTTCCTAGTTTGTGCCTGTGCCTCATTATGGCATTCTTCAGTAGGTGTGTGTGCATTTCTGATGGTTGTCATCATCCACCATTCCAGTGTGTAGCCAGCATCCTCCAGAAGATGGCCGTATGTGATGTACCACTGGCAAACGTCTGGTACAGCTGTGATGCATGCCAGATATGGGAGTCATGATAGCTGCCAGGGCTGCTGGCACACACACTCATGATAATGCCCTAAGCCTAAGCATTGCACACGACCTGGCAGTTGATGGAGTGATATCCCTTGCAGTTGACATAGACTCTAACCTCCTCACCAGGTGGTGCTTTGATGTGTATAGGAGTGCAGTCTATGGCACCCAGCAGCTCAGGGTAGTATGCTACATGGTGGAAGAGATGCATATTGCTGGCCCTCTCCTCAGGGGTGCGGGGTGCTCACTCGCATGTGTTTGCATGGTATCCAGGAACTGGTGAAGTACAGTAGATGCAGATGCCTGTGAGACCCCCATTATGTTCTCAGTTGGTCTTTGAAAAGTACCTGTAGCTAATATTCTAAGGGCTATACATACCTTTGTTTCCACTAGGATGAGTTCTCCTCTGTTGGCTCTGGTTCTGAGTTGTGGGTAGCAAAGCTCGGTGAGTTGTTGTAGTTTGTCCCTGTCCACCCTGTAGCGCTATACAATCTACAGCTCACATAGCCCCTGAAAGGTTACCCTGGGCCTGAACACTCTTCTCCTTCTCAGTCTAGGCCTATTGTCAGCAGCACCATCAGCACTGCCCTCAGCCTCTAGCACATACAGATGTAGCAGAGCAGCAACAGCCCCTAGCATTCTGTCAGTTAAAATTCCCAAGTGTGTACTCCAATGGTGCAGAGTATGTGGGAAAAATTAGATTGTAGGGTGTATGCATACTTTATAGAGGTGTCCTACAGATGCAGCCTGTGTGATTGGCTAACTATGATTCATTCTACCTGTCAGGTATATCATTGAGGGGTCTAAATGGCCCAGTGTCTGTGGAACAGGGTTTAAAAGTACTTTATACATGATTGTCTTTCCCTGCTAAGCACTGTGGCATGGCGCACAAAATCGTGGCACTGGTGTAAACAGTGCTCAGCAGTCTGGATACACCCCCTTGCACAGGCACACTCAGCATAGCTGAAACCAGCTAAAACACATGCCGCTGGGCTAAACATAACTTAGCAGCACTGGACACTCACCCCTGCCTAACTGTGCTTAGCTAAGCACAAAAGGGAGCTGCTGAGATCCAATCCATTTAAACAAAACATGGCACACCCTGTGTTGATGCCAGCTACCTGTTCTACCAATGTCAACACAATTCTGGGCCTACACGGGTTTTATCTGTGGACACAGTGGCCCATTTTTGCTATTCAGTAACCCCAGCTCATTTGCATACAGTTCCTTGCATATACCCTGGTTACTTCACTATTCCAGGGCCTGTCTCCTTAACAACCACTGTAACCTGCCATTGTACATACTGCATACAGGGCACTATAATGCATTCATTTTGCAAATGTCTGATTTTTAGTTTTTCAACATTTTAATATATATTTTGCATAACGGCATGTTTGTGCATTGCTGCACACTGCGCAAATGTAATATGTGTATTAAAAAAAAATATTTTATACTGCTTTGCATTGCTTTCTGGACTCACTGGACATAGTTTTGGACATTTCTATGCCTACATTGCAATATCCAACCTTCTTTCTGGGCTTTTACAGCACCTGTTTTATTTTTACATTTCTGTACACGGTTAATTTCCGTGTACACTTCTGACACCAACACAGCTCCTACATGGCTACCTTTCTTCTTATTGGATTGCAAATCACCCGCATTTGCATGCATTTCACCTGCTTATGAGGTGATATGCATGCTACAGACACTTCCGCTGCTGTGTTTACTGGATCACAAGGCTGGTTGGTTTCCATGTTGGGGCAGTGCCACTATGCCTACACAAAAAATCATTCCATGTAGGCTTTACTGAATTCCCCCCTGAGTTTAATTTCCAGTTCTATGTCATAATTTTTTCAAAGCTACTGCAAGGAGAGGAGACTCCAAAGCATTTTATGTTGTTTGGCAAGGAAGTAGAACATTCATTAGTATTGTTGATCTTGTTAAAGAACAATTATCAAACAATAACCCTCCAAAATGTTTAGTTCTTCCCAATAAAGATTTCATTTTTCACAATCCATAAACATATATGCCCAATCAGCTTATACATCTTTTTTTGTATCACCAGCAAACTGAAGAAATAATTTTACTAAACTTAGCTGATGTACCTTTCTAAGGGTGCCTGCATTAAATGTGAACTCTAGTCAACAGCACTCTGCAGTATAAACACTAACTTGTTATTTCTGAGATCTCTTTACACTAGAAATACTGATCTTGAAGATAGCAAATATGGTTAGATAGATAGACAGACAAAGATATAGATAGATATATCTATAGACATAGATATAAACATAGATATAGATATAGACATATGTAGCAGAAGCAGGAGCACAACCCTTGTGTATCAGGGTATAGGGGTCAAATATTTTTTGCATTTTTTGAGTGAAGATTCTTTTGAGAAATGTTGCTTCTTTCTGACTGCACTGATTTCTGTTACTGAGGTTCTTTCAGAGCTTGTCATATTGCCATTATCTATCAGCAGATCATATAGATGTTTTCTTCAGTTTTCATACTATCTTGATGAACGAGTATATACTGCTTGTGCATGTATTCACTCAATACAAAAATGAGCAGAAAGTACATGTATCGAGGGAGCTACATACGCAAAACAGGCATAGTTTCATAGGTATTTAGTAGGCTAATGACCACAAGGGCCTTTTTAAGCCTAGCCATGCATCCCAAATCTCTGAAACAAAATTCCCCAAGCCTCAACTCTCCAATCCTCAATACTCTGAAACTGCTGGTATTTTCACTGAAAAGCATTTCCTGGGAATCATGCAGGCACTAACTGCCATTTCTGGGTGTTCGTCCCCTTCTCCTTTGCAGTGTGACTGTGCAGTTGATTATATTAGTTGATGTGTGGGTGCAGGGTGTCCCCCTTGCAAAAACACTGAAAGCAGTTGTCTTTCAGGTAGCTGAGGCTCAAGAAAATGTCAGCAGATATCAGTAAACATATATACAACACACACTGATTTGTTTTTATTTAAATAAAGAAATACTACAAAATCTAAAACAGTTTCTATACATTAAGCAAATAAATGTGAAAATTTGTAAAACATGAGTGTACAGACATTTTTTTTTGCTTCAAACTACAAAATTAGTGGTATTTCATAAAACAGACCATTGTAAAAGTTTACATTAGTTTAGTTTTTGAAAAGTTTAAACCATAAAACTGAATAAAATCCCTTATCAGATAAATGGAATCTACAGAGTTCAGGGAAGGATTAATCACTGCAACTGTAAAATGTTATATTTTTACTGTAAATAAATTTCACTTGAACTGAAGAAGCTGTTGCCAGTTTGTGTGCTATAAATAAATAAAAAATAAATTAATATAGCTAGTCTATTGTTCACATAACTTTTCTTTAGACCTGTTTTGTCGCCTTTGTTGTACATAAAATATTTCATGACATCGTTTGTGAAGATCTACAGTTCCTTGTTCAATTATCCTCAGCTGTCTTTTATTTTCATTGTGTTTCTCTGGCTAGATATTGTTTGTGTATCCAATATTCATAGTGACCATGATATGAAAAATTATTTAAAGGGCTACATGAATGTACTGGAATTTAAGCAAATGTATGGCCATGACTAGCAACTTGAGAGGAGTTTATTTACATGTGACACAATTAATTATTTTATACTAAGACTGTCTAAACACTTGATACGTTATGCCCAAGGACAGTGCAGTCTGCACTATAACTAATTGTAAGTGATATTTTAGATAAATGGAACAGACCCTACATGGGACTGAGTGGGCATTTGCTGTAAGGCTAGCAGCTACATTCAAGCAATGATTTATTCATTGCTTCATATTTTATTACCAAAGTAGGGTGGCTTGACCATGGACCCCTTTCAGCAATTACCTAGGCCAGAGGCACAAATAAAGTACAGTACAGAGGTAGCGTTGTGGCCTCACAGTTAGATGCTGCCCGTTCAATTCTCAGTTAGAGCGTCTTCTGTGTGTCGACATGCGTGAATGGGCATTCCTTCGTTGAAGGTTGTGCGTTAGGCCCGGCAAGCCAGCACGTAAAAATCTACTGCCAATCATTAGCGGACCGGAGTTCCGCTGTGGCGACCCTTAACCGGGAAAAGCCGAAAGACACAAACAAACAGAGTCGGCAGACAGACTTCAATAATTAGGAGACCACTTATAAAATCTGCTTACACAGTTAAAAAAAACAGGAGTATTGTATACAGGGCATTTATAATTTACAGTCCAGTAATAAGCTGAACTGGCATGTATCCTATGAAATAATTACAGGCAAGTGTATATTAAGGTACACAGTTACAACCAGGCTAAGATCTTCCACAATTCACTGTATAGGACAAGTACCCATTTGGAGTCAAGGAGAGTATTATACATCAATAAATTTTGAGAGCTGAAGAATTCAGTATTTGAAGAAATATATAAGCTGAGTTAAAAGATATATAGCTCTTCTTGCTGATATATATATATATATATATATATATATATATAGCTAGATATGTGTGTGTGTATACACAAATACACACACATATCTATCTATAGCTATCTATCTAGATATATATATATATATATATATATATATATATATATATATATTTAACTCAGCTTATATATTTCTTCAAATAATTTGTGTGTGTGTATATGGAACTGCGGTGGTGGTGCTGCGGTAGCGTTGTCGCCTCACAGCAACATGTTGTGCTGTTTGATTCTCAGCTAGAGCGTCTTCTGTGGGGAGACATGCATGAATGGGCGTACCTTCATTGAAAGTTGTGCGTCAGGGCTGGCAAACCCGGCATGTAAAAAATCTACTGCCAATCATTAGCAGACCGGAGTTCCGCTGTGGCAACCCCTAACCGGGAAAAGCCGAAAGACACGAACAATTTGTGTGTGTGTATACATGTATTTTACCATAATGGATGTTCAGTTATCTCTTTTTTTAGTATGTACTTAACAAAGGACTGCACACTAGCTGGATCTGGAAATAACATGCAATTCTAGAAAATAATTATCTTTTCTTAGATTCAGCTCTGAATCAAGGTCTCTGCATGCAGCTCATTTTCACTTTATTTTAGAAAAGGCTCCCCCAGTCCTGTTATTATCACCACTGATTTTCCGAGACATAATTGACACTGACACACTGGGTAATGCTAAATTCAGACAAGAACGTAAACTCTGTATATGCTGTTGAGGTTTTCTAATTATTAATGCAGAATAGCCCTGCACCCCTACACTGTGTGTCATTTTAATTTACTAAGACCAGCATACCTTTGAAGTATTGCATTTAGTCATAGGCCATTTGTACAAACAGAAGCTTCTAATGGTAACTACATATATAAAATAGGGACAGGAATTGCTATAATGTAGTATTGTGTAATAAAATCATGCTACCCAAGACAGGCTGAAGATGGGGAGCTAAATAATTTTAAATAATATTCCTCACAAAAGGAAATGATGGCTTATTAGTCAGAGCTCTGCTGATTGAGGTGGTATTGCCTTTATAGAGGTCAGTGCCACAAAACACCCCAAAGAAAGAAAAATAGGCAAGATGTTCCAGTACGAAGCATGTTATTGACGAACCTCATTCCGGTTTCCATGTGTAACATGAATGTGATTTATCTCTCTGTCTCTCAGTACAGATAATATCTTACAGGCACATGTGCAACACTCAGTGAACACTAACCAGTTAACCATCTACCCAAAGAACACCATGAGTTGCTAATACAAGATGTCTTTCTGATTAGTCTTTACTGACCGTTGCATTACCATTGATAATAATTCTGTACTAAAACAAATATAATCATATAATTATCATATAAACAGCATATCACTGCAACATACACACTATATATCTGTATAATCATATTTTTATACCTTAAGTAATATAGGAATGCTTGCTAAGCTGAAGACATAGAGAAGCCAAACATCATAATCCCCTCCTACTTCATACACACAGTTGAATATATTCATGCATCTGATCACTAATGTTAGTTCCCTGCTTTGTAATGCTTAATATTTCTTTACTCCATAGCACTGAATATATATTTTTTTTTTTATCTCAAATGCATAATACATAGTACTCTAAATAGAAAACAAATGATAGTTTACAAATTAACCCCCCCCCAGGTGCAGGCTGATGTCCTATATAATTCATTTAAACAATATTTGTATTTTATATCCTGCTTGCCATGATATAATGCAATTTTCCTGCTTCAGACTGTGCACAATGACAGTTGCATTACTCAAAGCAAAGGTTTTCAAGTTTTTCCTGAGCATCACAGTAATATGGTAACAGAATTATTAAAATATTGTTTGCACATACGACAACGCACTGCTGTATACTGTGCAGAATTTCATTACAGGTATAGTAATCAGTGACAGCAGGCTGAATGTAAGTATTTTGAAAGATGCCAAAAAGTGATGTTTTGTCACATGATAGCTCATTAATAATACATTAACCTTTACTGAATACATCAGTGTTATATATAGCATCCTCTACAGAAAGCACATTGACTGCAGCTACAGCTAAACCATGACAGGTGCGTGACTAACATAAGCAATAATTACTATTATTGTAATGTATCTCTTTCAGGGTGTCGATGTTCATTACTATTATTTCCATCACAGCTTATAGCATAGGTATAGATCAAGTGATCAGGCAAAACAGCAACAAATATGGTTTTTAAGAAATATTTATAGCTCAAAAAAATTCTCAAGTTTTGATCAAAAGGGGTCTGCATCTTTTGAACTGCACTAAATACTGCAACAAGTTCTGAGGCCATTGCACACGAGGCAACTAGAGTTTCACACTTAAATTCAGCAAAGCACATCTCGACTGAATTCCAAGTCATGTAACTAACCTACAGGTATTACTCCCCCTATTTCACAGCACACTAACTGTGCCATGGTGAGAAACTTGCTTAACATGTTCAGCACCAATCATCAGGATGTGGCATCTAGAGGTACAACAGTGAAATAGCTCATGAAATTCCAGTGTTGTACTATTTTATTTGACATTACATGACCAGTGGCATACCAAGGATAGTGGGATTGAAGCAGTCCACCCATACTGAAAGCAATATGGGGACGTATTGATAATATCTCTTTCAACTGTCCCATTTTTGCCACAAAATTCCACATTTAACTTTAAATAACAAGGAACCATAACATTCAGAATGGCCTCTCAATCACAATTTCCCTGATTCTATCTTATATTTTTGGTCTGTTCTTCATAAAACTGGTAGTTTTTGGAAATTGTTGAGGATTTTATATATATATATATATATATATATATATATATATGTACCAAACAATGTTATACATTTGAATTCAAGACCTCATGTCCATCAAAAATGCATGTTAATTTGAAGCCTGCTATTTTATCAACTAAGTATATAAGACCAATATTTAACATCAATCCCTGATTTTGAGTCTTTGTTCCCCATTCATTTTTGACTTCATCCATGTTTCTTAAGCTGAGAGGTTAAGAGGTAAATATGGGGCATGCTGTCGTGATCAAATTATAATCATTAACCTGGCTTTACAGAACTTTTGAAAATTTTTTATCGTAGTCAGATATCTTGAGGTGTGCACAGTCAATAAAGTGGTTGCATTTGATTTGTTGAAAAGCTGTATGTGCATGAAATAGATTTACCTTTGATGTGTGATCACGGTTAAATCCTCACTGATGTGGTATGGCAGGAGCAGTCTCACACAGTGTATTGTATTTGCTAAAATCATTGCAAAAACAATTGCTGTTATGACTCGTGCTACTATGTGTGTGTGGTGGGTGTTGTCTATTTAAAAGCAACAGACTGGCCATAATTTGTTTCACACTCCTTCACAGTTAGTCATCAGCACTGTACACAATAAGTAGCTATCTTTGATGCTCTGAGCAGGATGTTTGTGAAAGCATCTGATCACTAACATATCACTGTACTTGTTTCTCTGGTTGAATTATTGGCTGTGGCTTTTCCAGTGTGGAGTCTGTATGCACTCCCTGCTTCTTTCTGGGTTTCATTCAGTAGTTTTGGTTTCCTCCTACACAATAAAGACACGCAGCATGTGAATTCATATTCCTCCAGTTTACTTGTGGGTAAGTGTGCAGTGTGTGTGTATGTGTGTGTGTTTGTTTGCACATCTCATGATAGACTTGACTTGTCAAGGGCAATGTGTGTGTGTGTGTGTGTGTGTGTGTGTGTGTGTGTGTGTGTGTGTACGCATGTGTGTGTGAAACTAAAATAATATCACTGAAATCTGATCTGGGGCCACATTTACACCATTTCTGGCCATGTAACCCTTCTTTGTATAACTAATTTGGAGATGACCCATTTTAAAACTGACGCTTGGAGCTTATAAGGACTGATGGGAGAAGGTGGGTGATGTGGGGGCTGCTCCCACCTCATCCATTCTGGGTCGTGGGAGGCAGCCCTGGCTCACTGACACCCAGTGGGAGCAGTAGGAGTTTACACCCTCAAATTCAAGTCTATCAAGCCCACATTGTAGTGTGCAAGCTGTACTGTGAGCTTAGGGGAATTGAGCCTGCAGAGACATGCTTCCCCTCAGATGGTAGTTATAGTGCAGCTTGGAAGAGCTGCTGTAGGGAGAGTTATTTACATATAATATTATTATATCATATTGTAACCAAGTGATCAAAGTTCAAACTGTCAGGCAGATATAAAAACTATTGAATAAATAATTGTGCTTTTTGTAGTGGAGGAACTCAGAGGAACTTGTAGTCATTTGGCAGTGTTAAAAAATGATCCACTGCAGGTGTCAAATCTGCTAGGTACACCACTGCATGCAACATTAAAGTTAATAGACTATTCAGGTATGTGTGTTATCCATGAAAAGGCAATGTTACTGCCAAATAATTATCATGGTACCTGCATCCCCCACTATATTACATACTATCACCATTGCATGAGTAACACTACCTGGGGTCCTGGATATCCATTCATGAGACATTTCATCAAATTCTGCTTATGGTCAGATGAAAGGAAATTCATATTTTGTTACTTCCCCCATGAAGACAGCTTTCTAAACTACACTTACCTTTATTTAATCATCTTTAAGGTCATTGCACCTCCAGGAAAGGGGAATGTACAGAATTTGATTCTTTACACCTCCATTTGTCTATTGTGTGACTCTGAAAAAAACACTTAACCAGTTAGCACACCCGGTCAATGAATAGGTAAAAAAGTCATGTAATTCACTTCAGTACACCTTAGATGCATGGCATGGTGATATACTGCAGCTGATGAACTATATAGATGTACAGCTCTGGTGAAAGTTATGAAGAACTGCCTCACAAGTATGCTTCAAAGCCCATAAGGCAAGTCACCACACAATCCAACATTCTGGTCATTGGAGACTCCACTGTGAGACACACTAATATCCTTCTCACCAGGCTGAGTAAGGAGAAATCACAGTCAGTCGCTTATTAGGGGCCATGATCTGGCACATATGTATGCATTCAGTTCTTTGGACCACAAGTACTAGCATGACTCAGTCAGACTCCTTGTGGTTGTAAATGACCTGAGTCATACGTCCCTAGACTATATGAAGAGAGACATCATGGAGGTCTCAGAATATGTGTCTCAGGCTCGTATGAGCCAAGCACTGAGCACCATTTTACCTTCAATAATGATGTTGCCACTATACAGACCGAAGATAGCTAACTTTAGTAACTGGCTTAGTTTCTGGTGTCGTTTTAAGGAGGTGCAATATTTGTCAGCATGGAAGGAGAGGGTCAAAAGACCACATTGCTTTGCCAGGGATGTTCTGCACCGTACCCCTCTAGGCCTTCGAAGATTAGCTAAAACATTGTCCTCCCCCATAATACCTTGTCTAGGCAATGTCCAATTGAAATTACTTCTGACATAGCAAATCAAAACCAAGGAAATCTAAAGGTGTTGTGCAGTGCTAGGAGTCCAAACATGAAACTCCACTCCCTATAAGCTCACTTCACCCTAGAGAATGCTGGCATCTGTGCAGTCACTTAGACATAGTTTAAAGCCACAGACAGCACACCAACAGTGCAAGGCTATAAAGCCTTCCACACATTTAGACCAGCTACTATATAGACAGAGACTAAAGGTGGAGGTGTCTCGATTTACATCCACAATAAATATACCTCAAGGCTGGTCAAACAGGACAATGCACTTGAACTTCTCCATGTTCAAATAATGATACGAAAAATCCCATACCACTTCCTTGCATGCTAAAGGTACCTCTCTGTGACCCAGGAAACCCATAACATGTATTTAAGCTTACTGGAAAACTCACCATCCAACTGACTACTTTATTCATGGATGACTTTAGTTACCCCACTATTAACTTGGAATCATACATGACACCAAATGTGCAGGCTCAAAAATTCCTGGATTTTGTAAAAACAAACTCCTTGGACTAAATTGTCAATATGCTGACCTGGAGTGCAAACAAAGTAGATCTGATCCTCACTAATATGGGAAAGTGCTGCACACCCCCTAGTGTAATGTCCTCTCTGGTAAGGTCAGACCACAAAATGGTCCTTTGAAGTAAAAATAAAACCCAGAACCCCAGCTAATCCTGGAATGTTCAGGAATTACTCTAACTTCCTACTATTAAGTGATAACCTTACAAAATGTCAAGCCTTGATAAACCCTGAGAACACTGCTGTCTATGCAGAACTGTTCACAGAAACCCTATACACGCAGGTTAATAGCTGCATAGATGTAGCTGTACCCACCAGGAATAATCACAGAAGTATCTCAAAAAACAAGCCACCCTAGTAGAATCACAGCATCAATAGGTTGTATGACAGAAAGAAGGAAAGCCAGGCAACAATTAGGAGCCATAATACTCAGAAGGATAAAAGCATTCTCATCAAATGAAGCAAACAACCAACTCAGTGGAAAAATAAAGTCTACCAAAGCCAAATGTGAGGTATATTTCACCTCCAAGGGCAGCCACAAGGCATTCTTCAGATATGTCTGCAACCTCAGAGGCGATACACAATTGTGTGCAGAGCTCACTGTTTATGGAGCCATCTATACTGAGCCAGAAAATATAGCAAACCTACTGGCAGACAAATTCAGCTCTAACTTTACCCCTCTCTCCCCCTCAACCTCCCCTCAGGAAATATCATCAAGTATAACTCCATCTGCTATCACTAGGGAACTTCCTCAGTGTTCTCTCTAAGGCCAAGAACACTATATCAATGGGCCCAGACAATATCCCAGGATGCCTTCTAAGTAGCATGAAACATGACCTATCAGGCCTCTGGAAAATGCTATTTAACCCTAGCCTCCAAACAAGCTTCATGCCTAACCAACAGAGAACAGCAACAGTCATCCCTCTGCACACAGGTGGGCCATCTACAGACCCTGGAAACTACAGACCCATAATTCTCACTAGTCTGATCTGCAAAGTCATGGAAAGAATTATAATGAAAATTATCAGTAATGACATAGGAAACCTCCAGACACTGGACCCAGCCCAACTTGGTTTTGTCAAAGGCAGGTCAAGTTCAACCTGGTGGACTTCTTTGAGAATGTCGCCACAGAAATTGATGAGGTCAAAAAGGTTCACACTGCCTTCCTTGACCTAGAGACAGGACCCAGGAAGTTAGAAATGGGGAGTCCACCTCTACAAAGAAGCTAGTCACAAGTGGAGTCCCTCAGGGCTTGATCCTGGGACCACTCCTTTTTGGCATTTACTTCTCTGAAGTCAAGGCCAATGTCAAGGGCCTCTGGCTGACCAAATTTGCAGACAATTGTGCATTAGAAGCAGTCATAGAATCCCCCACCAACACTAATGTTCTGCAAGAAGGGCTGACACAGACAAATAACTTGTGTCAGAGCCATAGACTAAACTAAAACTAAATGCCAAGAAATGGCAACACACCACTAAGAGTCAACCCTGTTGTCAGGGACTTGGGGACACACACAGACAGTAATCTAGCCTTTGACCATCATGTGTCTACAGTAGTGAGGAAATCATTCTATGTTGCCCAACTTATAAATAAAGGTATGGTATGGTATGGTATGGTATGGTATGGTATGGTATGGTATGGTATGGTATGTAGGTCCATGGATTCATTGTTCCAATGTATTCAGCATTCATCACACCTATCAATGAGTACAATGCCCCCTTTGGTATGTATCTAACTAGGCACATCCAACAACTGGAATGCCCGCAGAGGTTCCTCACTAAAAGAATACAGTGGGTAAGTAACATTTCATATACAGACTGCCTCTAAGACCTATCCTTGTATTCTGTCTCCTACAGGCTTTTGTGGGGTGGTCTATGCTTGGCATAAAAGGCATTGTCAGACCCCACCTTGATGGACCTCCTACATAGCCACAAAACAAACAGCACCATTCTAAAGACTAAACCTTACCTATGATGTTAACAGAACTTGTTAGAGAGGCAGGTATGTATCACAGAGGCTACCCTTTCTCTGGAACAGGCTCCTCATCCATGTAAAATAGAGCCTCTCCCTAACCCAATTCAAGTGTAAATTGAACAATTGGATGGATAACAGAAGATTCATCCCAGTGTGGCACTTTAAGGCAAAACCATCTATCTGTCTCTGTATGGCTGAATATTCTTTTTCTCAGCACTGCTTAGCATTCATCTCATAAAGCATGCATGGTGCTCCTCACCTCGAATATCTTGGGACAAAACTACAACCATATGCAGGGTAAATTCTTTACAAAATTCAGGAGTTATCAGCACTAGCTCATAACATACTGTTATTTTAGCTCATTGAATGATCTACTTGCCTCAAGGGATAAATGCACTTTTATAGAAGCTTTTATTTTTCTAAGTTTAGCAAATGAGAGAAATGAATTGCAAAATTAGGCACAAATTGTGCCTAACTAGTCCAAGAAAACCCTTTACCTGTCAATTAATAGGGCGTATGGAACAATATTTTATGTCTTTTTCTTCTCCTCATTGAGGTCTTACCAGACGTCTTGCTATAAGATATCCCTAAATACTTGGCTTTCATCATTTCTGATTTGATTTTCTTATCATTGTCAGCCAAGTTTAACTGTGTTATGAATTCTCATGCAGCCTGATCATTTGGTAAGGGAGACTCCCAGACTTCAAAATGGATGACCACATCATTCAGGTATGCAGCAGTATATAAGAAGCATGGCTTTATTTGATCCATTGGTCACTAAGGTGGCTTGGGCACTATGCAAGCCAGATGGTAGTACTACATATTGAAACAGACCTTCCAGGAGCTACAGAGACTTTTTTGTCTTTAGCAAAGGGTGAAAGTAGTCTCTGCCAGTGGATTCTTATCATTTGATTGAATCTCATTTGGCTGAAAATTAAATGATTGAACCCATTTGACTGAAAACACATTTGATTGAATCACAAATAATAAAAGACATTGCGCATAACAAATTGCAGCATAAAAACAATGTTTTTGCAGGGGGCAAGCCCCCCCCCTCACAACCCTTAGTTATATGTACTAAATCCAAGGTTCAACAACCGTTGGGACAGAAGAAAAAAAACCCACACATGCACACACACACACACACACACACACACACACACACACACACACACACACACACACACACACACACACACACACATGGACATTGACACACACATATGCACACAAACAAACACACATAGTAAATGTGCTTTTGCACAAACATAAAAATTTAAAAATCTGAAGGAATGATATGATGGGGGCAATGCCAATCCATACAGAATCTTCTAAATTCACTTTCCTTGTAACTTGCATGATCAAAAATAACACTATTACATGCTGCCTATACACGTCTACATTTTTCTTTCAAATGTGATTCAGTCATGGGTTCAGCCAACTGAGTTTCAATCAAATGAGATTCAATCAGATAATAGTAATTAATCCCTGCCAACACCCAACACCCCTTTGTTAAGTCTAGTGTTGCCAAATATCAGGACTTTCCAAGGTTGTCTATCAACTCATCTATTGTAGTCGTATTGTAACTATCAAACTCTGAAAGGCTATTCATTTTCCTGAAGTCATTGCAAAAGCTAGTACTTCCATCAGGTTTAGGAATCATTGTTACACAGCCCCCCATTACTTTATAGGTTCATAGGATGATACTAGGCTATTGGCCCAGCAGCCCTTATAAGCCTAGCCAAGAATTTTGCCCATGTTCCCACAAAGTCAGCACCTGTTTCCTGTGTCCAGCAGGGACACAGGTGGGATTCCAGGCGTGTGTTTTCTGTTTCCCATCCAGTCATCCAGGTTCCTGTTAAAGACGGCTAGATAGGTACTATACTTGACATGGAGATGGAGTCTATTCCATAGATGGGGGAGTCTTTGGGACAGAAATCAATCCCACCGACAAGTTCTATTAATGTCACAGACAAGGTTGAGGCATTGCGTGTGGGTTGCACGAGTGGAGTTTGACTTACAGATACACAGCAACTCCATCAAGGCTGGGTCTGAGATGGCCTTGTATGTCAGACACAGGTCACTTCTGAGCAGTCTGTACAAAACTGAGTAGAGGGACAGGGCTTTTAGCCTATCAGTATAGGACAGGATTTTGAGACCCTGGATTTTCCTGGTCAGGAACCTCTGTGATCTGTCCCACTGCTGCATGTGCTTGGCAGGGTACATGCCAAAGGGGGCATTGTACTCAATAATGGGTCTGATAAGGGAAGAGTACAGGGATGTTATGAACTCTTTGTTCCTGGATGAAATACCCTCACTGATGAGGTGGGCATGTAGAAAGCCTTCCGTACAACGAAGGCAAAATGGTGGTCAAAAGTCAGGTTGCTATCAACCTAAGAGTCCAAGTTCCTTATGACTGATTGCAAGCTCAGTATGTTGTTATTAATGTGATAATTAGTGGGGACTCAATTTTTCCCAGAGGGGATAATGATGCATTTCTTGGCATTCAGTCTGACGCCATGCTTTTGGCACCAGTCATTTGTTTTGGTAAGGCCCTCTTGGAGGATGCTCACATCACTAGAGGAATTTAAGACAGCACCCAACTTCCAGTCATCTGCAAACTTGGTAAGCCACAGACCACTGGTTTTGGCTTACACCTCAGAAAAGTGCATCCCAAACAGTAGAGGCCCCAAGACTGATCCTCGGGGTACACCCCTCATTACAGGTCTACTACTAGAGTTGGCTTCCCCTATTTTGACTGAGTGGGTTCTATCAGGGAGCCAGTTAGCTACCCATCTGGTAACATATGGGTTGATGCCTATCTGGGAGAGTTTATCTGTTATGCCTGCGTGGGGAATAGTGTCAAAGGCTTTGGCTAGGTCAAGGTAGGTGGTGTGCACCATCTTCTCCTCGTCCATGGCTTTGGTGACTGTTTTGAAGAAGCCGACCAAGTTTAGCAGGCATGATCTCCCCTTGACATAACCAAACTGTGTGGGGTCAAGCATTTGGAGGTTATCAATGTCCTTGTTTATAAGGCCCATGATAATACATTCCATGGCCTTTCAGATCAGGCTAGTTAGGCTGATGGGCCTATAAATGCCTGGGTCAGTGGATGCTCCACCTTTGTGTAGAGGGATCATAGTGGCTGTCCTTCATTCAGCTGGGACAAAGCCAGTGCTCAGGCTTTGGTTGAATAGGGTGCCTAATGGAACTGACAGCTCATGCCTAAGTTCATGTAAGATACAGCCAGGGATGTTGTCAGGTCCCATGGAGACTGTAATTTTTGCCTTTGAGAGGCATCAAACATCTACTTTCTGGTAATGAGGGGAGGGAGGGCAGGTGCTGGGAATGTTCTGCTTTACTGATGGGAGGACAGGGGGTGAAGTTTTCACTGAACCTCTCTGCCAGTAGGTTGGCTATATCTACAGTGTTTGTGTATGTGGTATTATTGACCACCAGTTCAGAGCAGATTTGGGTGTTACCTTTCAAACTGCAGACGTGTGTGAAGAAGGCCTTGTGATCGCCCTTAGTGGATGTGGCCAATTTGGACTCGAAGTTAGCTTTAGAGGATTTCATCAGTGACCTTATTTGCTTGTTCAGACAAAAGGAAGATTGCTTCCAACTTGGCACCTGCTCCTTCTTGCTCCTGGACAGCAACTTTTTCCTTTTATTATAGAGTCTGTTTATTGCTGCTGTCCACCAGACAGGTTTACTCTTCCTTGATGAAGATGATTTGGTCGTGCCAGGTATTGTTGAGTCCATATTTTTGGTGTAGGCTTGGACATTAGTGCTAGTTCCTACTGAAGGTATGGTGGCTGAGAAGCTGCTTATACCTGCTCTCAGGAGATTGTAGTCAGCTATGGAAAAGTTTTTTTGTTTGACCCTGACGGGGGGGTGGGGGGTCAGGGGAGATGGTGACTTCGAAGGTGATCGCTTTATGGTCATATCTTACCAAGGAGGATGACACTGTAAGGGTGCTACAGTGGCCACTCATGTTGGTTAGTATCAGGTCCAGGATATTTTCAACTCTTGTAGGGGTTTTGACCAGCTGATCCAATGCATTGGCAATGACAAAGTCAAGGAATTTCATTGCTCATGTTTGGGCTAGAATAGCTCTTCCACTCTATGGTTGGCTAGTTAAAGTCACCCAGGATCAGGGTAGAGGATTGAATCTTGATGGATTCAAGTGAGTCCAAATAGATGTAGTGGGTGTCTTGAGTCTTGGTTGGGGGTCTGTAGCTAGCTATGATTTGAACAGGTGTTTTGTCAACAGTTAACTGTATTTGGAGTGTCTCCTGCGTGTTATACCATTTGACCAGCCTGGAGGTGTGTATGTCTTTGATAAATATTGAAACTTCCTTTGGTTTTGTAGCCCTCCATTTGGGGTCTGAAAATATGGTAGGATGAGTAACCTAGTAAGGCTGGGGTGCTCGCTGCAGCTTTGAACCAAGTTTTAGTGACTGCAGAAATGTTAGCATCTGCCAGGGCAAGTATTGCTTAGCAATGAGTGCTAAGACTCCTAGCGTTAATCAGCATGACCTTTAAATTTCATTTAGAAGAATTTTTCATGTTGGTAATTTTGTGCTAATGACTTTGCCTAAAAAAGGCATTATGGGGAGGGCAAGAGCCTTTGCTAGAAGCCTGAAGCCCAGGAGAGACAGATGAAGGCTATTTCTGGCAAAGCATTGTGGTCTGTCAATCATGTCCTCCCAGGCTGTCAGGTACTGGATCCCCTTGGAATGACAACAGAAACTAAACCAATTGTTAAAGTCAATCATTTTCTGTTTGTATTGAGGCATCATTTTGGGTGATGGTAGGATGGTGCTTAAGGCTAGGGACATACCTGCCTGGGACACATATTCAGCGAGCTCAATCATGTCTCTTCATATAGTCCGGAGTGGTATGTCTTAAGTCATTCACACCAACATGGACTATGACAGAGTCATAACAATACCTGTTGTTAACAGATGAGTGCATGTGGGATATGGCGGATTCTAGCACCTGACAAGCAACTTACCATGACTTTCCCTTGTCTAGCCTGGTTCCTAACTTGATCTTCTTTTAAACTTCTCTTATTAGCTATTTCTGTGACTTTGTTGCTGCGTCAGCTATCAGTCTAACATTCATTCCAGGGGTTGTTTCTACATTGTGCTATACTAGATTAGTTTTTCCAGGCATCACTGAGAGCGCTTCTTTTTTCTTAATAAAAATTCTTTCACCTTCTGATTTTGCATTTTTGGCAAAGATTTTTCCATCTGCCCTTCCAGTAAAGATTCTCTAATCTCTCTCCTATAAACTTCAAGTTTATAAGTGAGCTGCAGATTTTTCTGCTTCTTTCCATGGATTTCAGCACATTAATGTCATAAATGTCCCCTACCTTTCTCCTTCCTGCCTGTCAGAACTTGTAGTTTACTGCATTTATTCATTCAATCACGTCAGATGCCCCCTACTACTTGGTTAGAAATGTGCTATCTGTAGGTGGTAGTAAAATAACGCCTGATCTCCCATTACATTCTCTAAATCAGGTATTCCAGTTATCAGTCTGCTCTGCATGTGCTCTTTTACTGCTGAGATAACCAGCTTTAGACTATATGCAAACTAACACAGTTTTCTATCATACTCTTAAATGGTGCCTTCTCATCTTCCTGAGTTTCCTTAGCAATGTCAAACAATTCTCTTGGATTCCTGTCAAACCCAGTTGAAGCTTGCAGTATTCCTTTTACAGCAAAGTGTCTGAATCAATAACTTTCCTTAGTGTGAATTGTTGTGCTTTATTGAACATCTCTACTAATCCATTAGTCTGAAAAGGGTAAACTGATGTCTTAATCAACTGTTTAACTTGAAAATAATGGCAGAGCAGATACAAAACCCATGACATAAAGGAAGTGTCTTGCTCTGTCAGTATCTCTCTATGGGTAAACACTCTGGAGAATAGCAGTGCCAGAGTTCTGTCAATAGACGTGACATTTGTTTTTTGTAATAATGCTGCTTCTGGAAATTGTGTAGACTAAGCCATTATTTAATTATTTTTATTTTATTTAACATTTGTTGACCGGGAAAGTCTGACTGGGACAAAGCCCATTTTCAGCAGAAGACCAGGTAGGAAAGTTCCAGATGCATATCTTTGGAATGTGGGAGGAAACCCATGGGAATGCAGGGAGGACATGCAGGCTCCATGCAAAAGGCACCCCAGCCAAGAAGCGAGCCAGAAAACCTCTTGCTGTGAGGTGACAATACTAACCACTGCACCACCACACCATGGTATTACTAGTATATATTGATATCCATTGCTAAATTTTACCAGCTGGCCCAGAATGTCCATATAATTTCCTTCAAGTTGTGCATCTATGATAGACATTAGGATCAATAGACTCTTAAATTCAAAACAGACTGCAGTTTTCTGTCAATCTAAACAAGAACCACAGCATTTTTCTCATTCATTATACCTGGCCAGTAAAATGTGATTAATCCTCTTGCATTAGTTTGTCCCTCCTCAGGTGACCTCCTATTATATGACCATGGACAAGCTTCATTACTAGTGATCTGTAAGGTTTTGGCACCCAAAACCGATGTAGAATTTCCACCCATTTTTACTAATTTTATATAAGAGGCTATCTTTTAACCCAAAATGGAGTAACCTGGCTCAAACCTCACATCAAAAGTGAGGAAATACTTCCATCTGAATACAACATCCTTCGCATAGACAGATTGTCCAAAAAAGGAGGTGGTGTAGCATTGATATTTAAACACCACCTAAATATTCAACTCCTGAACACATCTGCCCCTCACCACAACAATAAAGAAATCCTTTATGCCAATCTCAAACTAAACCCAAACAAAACAATCAATATCATAGGATGTTATTTCCCACCAGGGCAAAATATTACACCCCTAGAAAATCTCTTCAGCTGGGCTACTCTATCTCTACCCCAGGAAACCATCATTCTCGGCGACTTTAACATCAGCTGGCTATCCTGTAATAACAATCTCCCAACCATTCACCTTAACCTCCATGGGTTCACTCAACTCATCCAATCCCCTACCTGAATCAACAAAAACCCTAACAATTGTACCTTACTTGACTGGATCCTAGTCAAAGCCCCTCACTCTTACCTAGCAGGCTGCTTACCTGACAGTCTTAGTGACCACTCCCCCACTTTCCTAATTCAGCACCACACAAACAGTGTGAAGCCCATTATCCACAGGCAAATACGGAACAAGTCCAACTTCAACCCCAACTCCTTCATCTCCTCCCTGCAAAAAATGAACTGGTCACCACTAAAATACCTCAACCTAGATGAGGCTGTCCACTTCTTCAACAGTACCTTCCTCTCCATCCTAAACACCCATGCTCCTGTACGAAATGCCAAAGTCAGATCCAGGTGTGCCTCATGGTTACAAAAGACCACCAGAACCCTAATGAAATCCAGAGATAAGGCCTGGGACCACTGGCAACCAACAAAAAATAACTCAGATAGGCAATCATTCCTTGTATTGCGCAATAAAGCCAAAAAGCAAATAAAATTAGACAAATCCCTCTGCTAAAAATCCACCCTAAACTCTACCAACCACAACCCTAAGCAATTCTGGTCCACTATTAACACTATCCTCTACCCAGAGAAGGTTGATACCTCCCAGCCATCCATTCCCCCTCCTCCAGCAGTATTGCTGAATCCTTCAACAAACACTTCACTAAATTATAACATCTCTAAACAAACAACAGTTCCCTACAATAGCCCCCCCCAACTCCTAACCCTAAACCCCCCATTCTTCTTTTCTTCTTCACCTCTGTACCTACATCCAACATAAAAAGACTATTGTCAAAACTTAAACCCACCAAACTCGCAGCTGACAACCTCCCCTCTGAATACTTAAAAATTGCAGCTGATACACTAGCCTACCCAATTTGAATTCTAATCAACCATTCCATAACAGAAGGCTATGTTCCCTTGATATGGAAAATATCCCACATCATTCCCCTCCATAAAGGCACCCCCTCCACTGACCTCTCCAATTACCGCACCATTGCTATCCTCTCCCCTCCCTCCAAGATACTTGAAAAATGTATCAACACCCAGGTCTCCAACTACCTCCTAGCTAATAATCTCCTCTCCAAAACCCAACATGGTTTCAGGCCATATCACAGCACTACCTCCGCTCTGCTGACCTTCGCCAACACTATACTTCATCACAAAAACAATGGCCTCTTCTCTAGTGCCGTATTTCTAGCTCTCTCAAAGGCCTTTGCCATGGTATCTCATGAGGTTCTACTCTCTGCTCTCCCCAACCGCTCCTTCTCATTATCTACACAGACACCAGCAATCAGCAATCAGTAATCTGGGATGATAACCCATCACCTCACCTCCCAGTTACTCTCAGAGTCCCTCAAGGTTCTAACCTTGGCCCTCTGCTATTCTCACTTTTCACTAACAACCTACATCTGGGATAATAACCCATCACCTCACCTCCCAGTCACTCTCAGAGTCCCTCAAGGTTCTAACCTTGGCCCTCTGCTATTCTCACTTTTCACTAACAACCTACATCTGGGATGATAACCCATCACCTCACCTCCCACTTACTCTCAGAGTCCCTCAAGGTTCTAACCTTGGCCCTCTGCTATTCTCACTTTTCACTAACAACCTACATCTGGGATAATAACCCATCACCTCACCTCCCAGTCACTCTCAGAGTCCCTCAAGGTTCTAACCTTGGCCCTCTGCTATTCTCACTTTTCACTAACAACCTACATCTGGGATAATAACCCATCACCTCACCTCCCAGTCACTCTCAGAGTCCCTCAAGGTTCTAACCTTGGCCCTCTGCTATTCTCACTTTTCACTAACAACCTACATACTGCCACTACACAAGCATCTCTTATACAGCACGCAGATGACTCTGCACTCATCTGCTCTGCCCCCACTCTACCAGAACTACAACAAATCACACAGGAATCATTCTCTTCTGTAGAAAGCTGGCTATCCAATGCTCAACTCCTTCTCAACCCAAGTAAGACAAAACTTCTCCTGTTCCAACCTTCCAAAGCCACCCAAAACACCCCCCACTTCAACATTCTCACCAAAGACAGTACCATCATCTCTCCATCAGAACACACAAAATTAATCGGTGTGGAAATAGACAACAAACTTAGATTTGACACCCACATATCTTTCACAATAAAAAAGTTCACAAGAAACTTGGTGCATTATATCGAAGCCGCCAATTCCTAACCAAGGCGGCTAGAATCTCCATAGCCAATTCCCAGCTAATCTCCACCCTACTCTATGCATCCCCCATACTTACCAAACTTAGACAGACAGACTTACACAAGCTGGATGCTTGTTACAACAAAATTATTAAATTTGCCACTGGAACTTCCTACCGCAGCCATTATTGTATCTCCCTTAAAGAACTAAACTGGCTAGAGCTCCCACAACTCCTTCAGTTTAATCAACTTACCCTCGCTCATAAACTTATTAACAACCCCATAACATCCCTTCCCTTCAAACCCTTCTGCAGCCCTATCACTCCACTAGGTTCTTAAGATCAAGCAACAAAAATCAACTCACTGTTATCAAACCCAAAAACTCAGCAGGAGAAGCCATATTTTCATGTACCATATCTAAACTTTGGAAGAATCTTCCACCCTCTATAACTACTCTGCCTTCCAGCAGCCTTTTCAAGACTGCATTCAAATGCCACTTAATTTGCATTGACTTTGTCATTGTTCTAATATAGACTAACACCCCCACCCTTACTCCCTCACCTAGACTCCTAGCCCAACTATACTACTGCCACTACTAACCACAGTCAGAATTAGCTAGATGTCTTTACATACTTTAAAATCTTGTCTGACAACTCTGTTACTAATATTATAAATGACAAGAAACCATCTTAACTTGCAACATTTACTGTATATACTGTTGATAATCAATATCTTGTTATTGTATTAAAGCCAACAACCTGTAATGTTGTTTACTATTGCTGCAACTTTGTATCTTTATTCATCATGTACATGATGTGGAGCTTTTCTCCCTGGGCATCTGCTGAAAAAGAACCTGCAGCCAGTCAGAATTTCCTGGTAAATGTAAATAAAATAAAGAATAAAAAATAAGGAGTAATGGGAACATCTTGTGTACTATCTTTCCCTAAAACCTTAATTCTATTCACTGTTGTCCTGCATAAAGTATCACCTTTTCACTGTGCTGTTTCAAAGTTTAGGCGACTCACCTGAACAGTCCACTGTCTTAGAAAAGGGTTACTCTTTTCACAATCTTGTCTTCAGGTGGAAAGTGTAGCTTCCTCTTCCAAAAACACTGGCACCATAGTTTCTTCTATGCCTTCTATGAAAAATGACAGTTATAGTAAAAAAATTGCTCTATCTACCTTAACTTTTGCACTACCTAAACAAACCTGTGAGTCCCCCCTTTCTTTATAAGTGCCATACTTTTTTATTTTTGTTCCATTTGTTTCTATGTTAGTACTTCCTTTGAGTCTCTGTGTAGACTTCTGTCTTACATTGCTTTTTACTTCAGAATTTTCTGTCACTTCCTGTACTGACATGCCTTACAGTGTTAGCTTTCTGTTGCCCTATCATGAAGGCACTTTTCTGGTAAATCACATGTCATTTTTTACTCTTTAACCATAACCAAAATCTGGCCCTTTTTGCAGCTTCTTTGCTAACTCCTTTCTTATTTTAATTCTGGACCCTGCCTTGAGTGTTACAGTTTTGTTCATCCTGCATCTTTATACTGAATGAGTACATCAGCCTGCTGCTTTACCTGTCTTATTAAATGTATCAGAATGCCACAGTGTGTTTATGGGGTATCCTTCTTCCTCCCCATTAGCCAGAGTATGTTAGAATAAGTAAATGTTTTCCTAATATGACATGATGAATCAAGTCAGGGTTAAAGCAACAGGATGAAGACGTTTTCTAGAAATGTGTGATTTCTACATGTATGAGTGGATATTCTTTCTTTGCAGCATGACTGTGCATTACTTCCGCTTGTTATTTGTATGTAATCACATGCTTACATACCAGGGGAGCCCTCACAAGGTTAATCGTGCAACTAGAGCATAGCAGGCCCTGAGATTATTTCCCTTCCAAAACTACTGTAATATGATGACTTAATTTTGCCTTACCTGCAGAATTAACACATTCCATAGGAACAGCTTAATTTATGGTACAAATATTAATTTTCACATTACTGCTACTAGTGTTCTGTTTACTTTCGGCTTTTTGTTTCAGAAAAGACTGCACATTTCTTAGTGCAACATTAATGTTAGAAGCCAATGATTCAGTTTTAAATAAGCCTTCTGCTAAAATTGTTAATTTGTAAGAGTAGAGATCTCATTTCAATAGACAGTTTTTCATAGTAATACACAGTAATATACAACACACTCAAATCTGTTTACTTTTAAAATTCTAACATTTTCATTATACTGTTATTTTTAGATTCTAACCACAGCATTAAAATATGTCAACCCATAATACATCTGAACTCTGAGTTTTGTCACTATTAAAAGTTCAGCAGTAGAATATTATTGCTTGCACTTCAAAAGTTATCACAGTTCTAGTGAAGAGTTCCTGTTTAAGTTTATCATAGTCTATGTAATCAATCCCCTTGCTTCTCCTGCCAAGCGTGATGACATTTTTTTCTTACTTTCTCTTACTCCACTTTTTTCCCATTTACTTGGGTGGCATATTATTCAAAAGCCACCAGGCAGGATTCTAGGACTTCTCTGATGAACAGTTTCACTGCAGCTACATTTCTGGAGGTAGCTATTGCACTGGCTAGTCCTTGGAAATGCTGTTGCACTTGCAGCAGCTTTGGTTCAGTATTTGATGTGGATTGTATATGCATTTTCATGCGTTCCTCCATAGTTGCATGTGAAAGGAAGAGTATACTATGAAACAATGAGGAAAAGCAGTAAAATGTCTCAACCTATAAATGGTTAACCCAAAAGGTTTATGCATTTGGCAGTACAGATATAGAGAAGAACATTGTATTGGTTTGTTCATGGCCAAAACTGACCGTGCACACTCCATCAATATGACTTACCAGGACTTCTCTTCAGCTTCTGCAACCAAAACAGTCTTAACATATGATTTACTTCAGTCCCTTTGATAGTTTCAATTCAGCTGTCAAACTCCATGAATCTTGGACTTTCACATAAAAGCCTTGCTTTACACCACGTTGAACCTTGGACTGAGGAACATACTTCCTGGTTTTCTCTGGTTATGCAACACATTTTTATAAGATAAACAAGACAACTGGTGTCTCATTATTTAAGTAATACAACTGAGTGCTCACTGCATTTTCTTTTTGTTTCCCCCAGGATCCTGTGGGATAGACCCCCTTCAGGCACCCAATCTACCTATTCATTCCTAGGTACACACACATTGATCTACACAGCCTGCTTGCAGTTATTGAATATGCCTTAAGCTGTGGATTCAAGTGTTAGCTATCACTCCAGCCACTGTAGATAACTATGTAATATTGTAAAAGTTCCTAGTGTTGAACAGTAATGCCTGCAAGTTATTCAGATTCTGTTTTATTATGTTGGATGGGTTTGGAGAAACTGTACAATTCTTGTGGGACTGATTTATTTAAAAACATATCACTCGGTTCATGAATTTAAAATAAATAAATGTATTACTTGTACATATTTCTGTTCTAAAACCCTTAGTTTGATTCCCTCTCTTCCCATTTGCATACTATATGGCCCAAAATAAAATGTTCCCATTTAGACTCTGAGAATTGGCACTTGTACCTATTTGGCTTTTATATAAATGCAACATGAATACTGGTTTTATATCTATATAAAATATAAATAATCAAATACATGAACTATTCAGATTACTCTTCAACCAGCAGAGTCCTCAATGTGTTTCTGTCAAATAAATTGACCCAACACTTCATTATATAACCTGCCCTGCAAACCAGCCCTGCAACCTGTCACAGCCTAAACACAATGTTCTGTCCTGCTGACCATTGCCAAATTAGTCCCACAAATGCTCAAGGGTAAACCAGTACATTTTATAAAGCTCAGTCTGAAAACGGAACTTGTAAAATGTTTGTTAATTCTATTATACCTATTATATAATGTTACATAACATGAATAAATGGATACTAAACAAACTACTTTGAATTAAAATTGCTTCTGGTTATGTGCTATGTAACAGTAAGCTTCTGTATTAACAAGGTAGCAGTTGGTATGCTGTATTAACCTTTATAGAATGAACAGGTAATACCAGCAGGATAGCAAGACCCCATATCATCATAAAAGAAAAGATCTAAATGCACAATTTTATATGAAAAATCTGAAATGATATTTAGACCAGCTTTATTACTCAAATAATTATATTAATCAGAGAAAAGATACCAAGAACATCTCTAATCAAGATAATCAAGTAAAATGTACCACTTAAATTTTGATTATAAGGAAAGCGGCCTCTGTAGAATGCCCGTTGATTTAGTAAAATGGGCTAAACTTGTATCAGCAGATTAATCATTGTCTTTTGCATAAACTCATTTAAAAATAATATTAAAATAATTATGTAAGTGAAAATGTTATTATATTATCATAATTATACATTAGATACAATAAAGATTGGAAAATAATCTGAGAATATATCATCCATTTGCATACCAAAGATCAGAGGTTTTGGGAGCTGACAAATAAAAACACTACATATGGAGACATATCATGCAGCATGCAAGCTCTGTTAATGTGGTAATTGGAATATGACCTCCAAAAGTGCCCACTGACATAGCATATGATTTTTACAAATTATTTAAATTGATTGTGCTCTTGCACTAACACGAAGAAGGAGACCTCTGGTCTCAGCCTACATATTTAGCAAGGTTAATTAAATAAACATCATAATACTGATGAATGGATTAATTGTGCGTAAATATTTATGGCACATTGTTTAAAAATAAAAATAGACCGAAACTAAATTCTTAAAATTGTGTGAAGTTAAAAATGTAAATATAGCATTTTATCTGAATATGCCTGAGGAGTGGAGAAAAAGTGTTTTGGTACCTATCTTTAAGAATAAGGGTGATGTGCAGAGCTGCAGTAACTACAGAGGGATAAAATTGATCAGTCACAGCTTGAAGTTATGGGAAAGAGAAGTAGAAGCTAGGTTAAGAAGGGAGGTGATGATTAGTGGTAAACAGTATGGTTTCATGCCAGGAAAGAGCACTACAGATGCAATGTTTGCTCTGAGAGTGTTATTGGAGAAATACAGAGAAGGTCAGAAGAAGTTGCATTGTGTCTTTGTAGACTTGGAGAAAGCATATGATAGGGTGCCTAGAAAAGAGTTGTGGTATTGTATGAGGAAGTCAGGAGTGGCAGAGAAGTATGTAAGAGTGGTACAGGATATGTACGAGGGTAGTGTGACAGTGGTGAGTACTGCAGTGGGAGTGACAGATCCATTTAAGGTGGAGGTGGGATTACATCAAGGATCAGCTCTGAGTCCAGTCCTTTCTTATTTGCAGTGGTGATGGACAGGTTGACAGATGAGATCAGACAGGAGGCCCCGTGGACGATGATGTTTGCAGATGACATTGTGATCTGTAATGAGAGTAGGAATCAGGTTGAGGAGACTCTGGAGAGGTGAAGATATGCTCTAGAGAGCAGAGGAATGAAGGTCAGCAGGGCTAAGACAGAATATGTGTGTGTAAATGAGAGGGAGGGTAGAGGAATGGTGAGGATGCAGGGAGTAGAGTTGCTAAAAGTGGATGAGTTTAAGTACTTGGGATCAACAGTTCAGAGTAATGGTGAATGTGGAAGAGAGGTGAAGAAGAGAGTACAGGCAGGGTGGAATGGGTGGAGAAGAGTGTCAGGAGTGATTTGTGACAGACGGGTATCAGTAAGAGTGAAAGGGAAGGTCTACTAGTGGGTAGTGAGACCAGCTATGTTATATGGGTTGGAGACAGTGGCATTGACAAAAAGGCAGGAGTCAGAGCTGGATGTGGCAGAGTTAAAGATGTTAAGATTTGACTGGGTGTGACTCGGATGGACAGGATTAGGAATCAGTATATTAGAGGGTCAGCTCATGTTAGACAGTTTGGAGACAAAGCAAGAGAGATGAGATTGCATTGGTTTGGACATGTGCTGAGGAGGGATGCTGGGTATATTGGGAAAAAAGATGCTAAGGATGGAGCTGCCAGGTAAGAGGAAAAGAGGAAGGCCTAAGATAAGGTTTATGGACGTGGTGAGAGAGGACATGCGGGCGGTTGGTGTGACAGATCAAGATGCAGAGGATAGGAAGAAATGGAAAGAGATGATCCGCTGTGGCGACCCCTAACAGGAAAAGCCGAAAGATGATGATGATGATGATGATGATGAAGAAGAACTGCTTTATAAAAAAATCCATGAAAAAAGATTTCTAGTAAGACGTTTAAAATAAATGTTGAGACTGTAACTATAAATATGTTTAGAGTTTTAGAGCTTTACACTACCCCAGATTTTAGCTTGTAAATTCATTTGCAAAAGTTTGTATTACAGTATCTTGCCGATGTGATCACATACACAGTGTTCAGGCAAATCACAAACAGCCCTCCTCTGGGTCTGTCTGTATAATATCCTACAGCCTTTATCTGTGTACCACATATACCTTCATTTTTTTAAAATTCTTCTAACAGATCCATATAATGTAATAGCTGTGTCTAAAGCTGCTCTGGCTTTTATTTAGCATGAGAAGAAAATAGGAATGCCAATTCTTAAGTTCAAAGAGGTGTGGGAGTGCTGTTCTATGGCACACAATGGCAGATTTGCTCCTGCATTTTACATCTATATCGATATGTATCTATGTAGATATTTACATCTGTATCCATCTATATATATATATATATATATATATATATATATATATATATATATATATATATATATATATATGGATAATATATATATATATATATATATATATATATATATATATAGATAGATAGATAGATAATATATATATATATATATATATATATATATACACACACACACACACACACACACACACACACACACACACACACACACACATAAGGGATCCATACTGTTTATCGAATTGCCGTTTCACAGGAAGTGAAATGGCCAAGCACACTTTCGCAAAAGTGTTTTTCACCGAAAAAGAACTTTTGTGACAGTGTGCTGAAAAAAAGGGAAAAACATGGGGAAATGGATGTTGGTGAGATTGTGGCACAGTGGGGATAAGGGAATATTAACTTTTCACCACTGTAGTACAATCTCAAAGTGAGAATATAAAAGTAGGGGGGTGTGGGGTGTACAGCCCCCCCACATTAGGGGTGCAGGGAGGGGGGGGCTTGCCCCCCCTGCATAAACATGTGTTCCGTGTTTTTTTGTTGTATTTTATTATTTTTGTTAATTTTTTTGTACACTTTAGCAAAGGTGCTTTGTCGATGAAAAGCACTTTCATTAAAGTGTGTTTAGCCATTTTGGTTTCGGTGTTGTGAGCATTTGGTGGATAGTCCTAGATCCATCCATATATATATATATATATATATATATATATATATATAGATAAATATAGATATAATGCTTTTAACTGTAGAGAATATGAGTTTAAAAAAACATATATGATTTTAAACAATACAGCACTATAAATAAATGTTACTATATTATATAATGATGTCTGTTTTGAACAATTAAATGAAAAAAAAAACATAAAACCCATTCTGCTAAAACACTCTAACTGAAGTAACACAAATTAATAGAAGAATGTCTCTTATCATCAAAATATGTCAAAACAGAACTAAGACAATTGTTCCTCCTGCACTCTACTTTGGTAAAGGGTGGGGGTTGATTCTTATCCACTCATACCCTTCAACCCCTTACTTAAATATGCTAATTCCGCAGCTGTACAACCACAGGTATCATAGTAGGTATGAAGTGCAAAATCAGCTTACATGTTGATGACAAACTGAGTGGTGGTAGTCAAGGATGGCAATGCCAGTCTCCAGGGGAGATGACCCAAGGTACTTCACAGACTGGAAAAGAGCTGACAGCAAGAATTTAATATAAAAAATAACATAAAAATGCAAGTATATAAAATTTGAAACAGGAACCCAGGCAAAACATACAGATGTGATGGTGTGACCTCGACTAGTACAAAAGGTGAATGGATATGGGGCAATATTCAACACCTAAGCGTAATACCGATATGCAACATGGAAAAAAAGCATAGTAAAACAAGTATTTGCCATCTATGCCATGATATATACTTTTATAGGTTCATAGGTGTTTACTAGGCTAATGACCACAAGGTCTTTTTAAGCCTAGCCACGCATCCCAAATCTCTGTTAGGTTCTGATACACTTGATAAGTGTAAGCATAGGCCTGGGAGATGAACCATTTACAGCTTACCTGTTTGCATTAGAGACATAGGTGCCACACCAGGGATGAATTTACAGTTTCCCATCCAATTGTCCAAGTTTCACTTGAATTGAGTTAGGGAGGTACTCTGCTTCACATGGATGGGGAGCCTGTTCCTCAGATGGGATAGTCCCTGGGATACATACCTATCTCTCCAGCAGGTCCTATTTATATAACCAGCAAGGTTTAAGTACTTAGAACAGGTAATTCTGGTACTGTTTGTGTTGTGGATGTGCAGGAGGTCCATCAGAGTGGGGTCTGATAATTCCCTGTATGCCAGGCATACATCTCCCCTTAAAAGCCTGTAGGAGACAGAATACAGGGATAGGGCCTTGAGACGGTCTGCATAGAACATATTACTTATGCCCTGTATTCTTTTAGTGAGGAAACTCTGTGGACGTTCCATTTGTTGGAAGGGGGCATTGTACTCAATGATAGGTCTGATGAATGCCAAATACAGTGGAACAATGACTTCCTTGAACTTAGATTCCATACCTTTGTTTATAAGTTCTGCAACATAGAATGATTTCTTCATCACTGTAGACACATGATGATCAAAGGCTAGATTATTATCTATGTGTGTCCCTAAGTCCCTGACTACTGGGTCAACTCTAATGGGGTGTGTTGTTAATATGATAGTTACCAGAAATGGATGACTTCCCAAAGGATACTATTATGCACTTCTTGGCATTTAGTTTTAGTCCATGGCTCTGACACCAGTTGTTTTCAGTGTCAACCACTCCTGGAGAACATCTGTGTCAGTGTGAGATTCAATGAGAGCTCCTAATTTGCAATCATCTGCAAATTTAGTCGGCCAGAGACCACTGACACTGGCCTTGACTTCTGAGAAGTAAATGCCAAAAAGCAGCTGTCCAAGGACTGATCCCTGAGGGACTCCACTTGTGAGTGGCCTCTTTGTAGCGTTGGACTCCCCAATTCTAACTTCCTGGGTTCTGCCTGAAAGCCAGTTGGCTATCAACTGGGTGACATACGGGTTTGTACCTAACCTCTTGAGTTTGTCAACAATGCCCGAGTGGGGTATTGTGTCAAATGCCTTGGCCAGGTCAAGGTAGGAAGCGTGAATGACTTTGCCCTCATCCATTGCTTTGGTGACCTTCTCAAAAAAGTCCACCAGGTTGAGTAGGCATGATCTGCCCTTGATGAAAGCAAACTGGGTTGGGCCCAGTGTCTGGAGGTTTACTATATCTCTGTTGATCATCTTCATGATAATTCTTTCCACGGTTTACAAATTAGACTAGTGAGACTTATGGGCCTGTGGTTTCCAGGGTCTGTAGATGGCCCACCTTTGTGCAGAGGGATGACTGTTGCCTTTCTCCATTCATGAAGCATGAAGCCTGTTTGGAGGCTACAGTTAAATAGTAATTCCAGAGGCCCTGATAGTTCATGTTTCATGCTATTTAGAAGGCATCCTGGGATATTGTCTGGCCCATTGGTGCAGTGTTCTTGGTCTTAGAGAGAACATTAAGGACCTATTCCTTAGTGATAGTAGGGGGGGGTTTATAGCTGATGATATTTCCTGAGGGAAGGTTGAGGGGAGAGAGGAGTAAAGTTGAGCTGAATTTATCAGCCAGGAGGTTTGCTATGCTTTCTAGCTCCATATAGGTGGCTCCATTTACAATGAGCTCTGCACACAATTGTGTATTGCCTTTGAGGTTGTGGACATAGCTAAAGAATGCTTTGTGGTTGTCCTTGGCCTGGGATGCCAAACTTACCTCAATGTTGGTTTTGGTATATTTTATTTGTCCTCTGAGTTGTTTGTTTAATTTGATGAGAGTGCTTTTATCCTGCTGGGTGCTGCACCTCCTAATTTTTGCCATGATTTTCTTCCTCCTGTTATACATCCAGTTGATTTTGTGATTCCACCAGGATGGTTTGTTTTTTTGACTTAGTTCTGTACTTCTTCCTGGTAGGTACAGCTGCCTCTATGCTGCTGCTAACATGCTTGTACAGGGTTTCTGTGAACAGTTCTGCATAGGCAGAAGTGCTTTCAGGGTTTATAGGGGCTTGAAATTTTGCCAGGTTCTCACCTAATAGCAGGAGATTAGATTTAGAATAGTTCCTGAATATTCTTTTTAAGCTTCATGTATTTATTTTGTGGCATTCTGCCTGAGTGATCCTCTGACTATCATTCATTTAAAACCCACTCTGTCATCTCTGTAATGTGTTTGTATTTAATTTTAGAGTAAAATATTTATTAGTATTAGCAATACTGAAATTACATGCTTTCCAGAAACATGTCTTTTGTGGAACACATGGGGGGGGGGGGGGCTACATTCTGGAAGGTGGTTACACTCATGCTTGTGCATACAGGAAGGAAAATTAGGCTAGAGAAAGGCATTCACTGCTGAAGCATGAACATTGCCATGGATTAATGGGGGTGGGGGAGCTAGGGTATGATTTTGGATTCAGAAATGTTGTCAAATATTCACTGAAAGAAAAAAGAGAAATGAGGCAAATGATATGGACATACCGCCATGTTTGGGCGAAATCAGAGGAGTGGTGGTGTCAAAGAAGAAGGAGAGCAGAATGAAAAGGCACGAGTAGATGTCAGAAGAGGAACATTTCAAATTAGACAAGAGAAAAATAATGAATTCACTGGGAGGGTGGTACAGACTCAGGTTGTATAGAGTGCCAAAGTGATGTGATGTAAGTTATCAGATGAGCTCGGGGATGCTTGGAACAAAACACTAAAAGGTTAAGAAGAAGCATGCAGAGCTTTGCTTCATGGCTACTAGAGGTAACAAAATAACGGATTTCAAGACTACAGGTAATCTCCTCTCATATTCTTTGCATATTGTTATACATTCCAATATACTAAAATAGTGTTCTTGTTACATGATTCATTTGTTTCTTATGCATACTAGTAGTAGTGTTACCAAAGTACCATTTAAAGTTTTGATTAGGACACTTCTTGGATTTACTGATTTATGCACTTAACTTGATAAATGTAAGCCGCAAAGATGCCAAAAATATTTTTCTGAAAATATCTTATCTGAACAGAACTTGTCTTGAAGTTGGATTATACAAAACTGATTTTGGTGTACTACATTTTTTTTTGGAGGGGGGGGGAGTTGATCTTTGTTAGTCCTTTAAATTAAATCACTTAAGGATCCACTTGTTAAGCTGACATTATGGTATAATTCACAAGATCTAGTTGCTCATTTGTCAAGATCAGACTTAAAAATCTGTTAAATGAGATAGTTATAGATTTTACCAAAACTCTGCAACTGGTTGCCACTTCATCTTAGTAGTAATCTTTTATCTTATCATTTTTCAGAGTGTGTCATAATGTTCTTTCACCTCCCTGGGAATTATTTCCTGCAGATTAGTTCATCTTCTCATTCCCAACCTGACTAACTCTTGATCATATTTTACCCCCCCACACACAACAGATCCCTGCCCTCCTACTCTACAGGGCACCCACACAAAACCTCCTGATGGAAACAGCAAAGCTTGTACACATAAGGAGATTATAGAAAAGAGAATCTCTTTGCTTGTGGGTAGTTTATTCTTCCAAAATGGTCCTTAACATTTCCTTGGTTGGAACTTTCCAACCTGGCCATGGCTGACTTGGTCAGGATTACAACATTTCATCCTATTGCATATACAGGCGAGGTACTGAAGTAAACTTCTCGGTCACAGTCTACAGTGTTGGCATCACTGCTCTGCCTGAGCTCTCATTTAAATATCATGCAGTTGACTGAAGTTTGACATCCTGGACTGTTGAAGTTTGGAAAGAAACAGGCAAGAACAGAGGCTTATCACAGCTGTTTTCCTGCTTCCTTGTAAATGCTGTTGCTCCAAGTTTAGTTCATAAGACACAGGACAGAAAGTGCCCCCCGCATACACCCTACACGTAAATGCTGAAAGGTAACAAAGTTAATTTTGGAATAAACTTCATCAGAAGTTTATTCCAGAATGACGTTAGTGTAACAGAAATGAGATGGAGTCTTACAAAAATTTACCAGACTTATACAAATAAAGACTGGAGTCAGCAATTTCCATAATTGATGTGAAATTAAGCAATTTAAGCTGAATAAATCTCAATGAGTCATGTATGGCATTGTCTGGTAGTTTAGTGCAGATATGTAAGATGGGTCTATATTATGTGATCAATGAATCTTTTCTTCAAACACATAATAATTGACACATATACAGCGAACGCTGTAAACTGCGAACAGCCACGTCCTCTAATTTTTTTCAAAACACTAACCCCCCCCCCTAACTAAATATACCAACTCCGAGATCACTCTACTTTTAAGAAAAAGGCGATTGCCGATAACGGCCAACTGAACTTTTTCCCCGAGGAAAAATTTTGAGGATGTGGCCATTCTCGGTTTACAGCGATTGCTGTATATGTGTCAATTATTATGTGTTTGAAGAAGAGATTCTTTGATCACATAATACAAACCCATGTAAGACAATGTTTCTACTAGACACAGACCATGCAGCAGTCCTCAAATTGATTCTCACAGAATCAATTTGCCTTCTGTGTGACTCTGAGTAAGTCACTTAACTATACACTGTACCTGATTTGCCCCTGAAAGGGACTATTTGTCCAATACACTTACCCAGTTCATTTATTTTTAGAGCTAACTTTGATTAATCATGTATTACAAAACATAATAAAAAACTGGTACATCTGCAGTGTTAGTATACAGGTTCAGATACAGTGCGCATTTCTGATTAGAAAACATTAGTGAAACAAACCCAGGCAGTGCAATTACAAATCTATGCACATTAATGACAGAAAGTTTTTTTGCCTCATTTGAGCAGTATACTTCTCAACTGTCCCTAATTTAACACAATGGCCCTTATTTTGTTTCATATTTTTGTCGTGTCCATTGTAAAAGTGTAGATTTTTTTCTGAAAGATCACTGAGGATTGCAATTAGTCGATAATGCCATTTATTAGACTTTCTTACTTCTTATTGTTCGGAAAATGCACATTGGTACAAAACCTGTTAACTTTTTAAGCGAATTAGAGTAATATTTAAAAATTGCTCCTGACTTTGGGCCTTCGTCCCCCCCTCATTATTTTTCTACCCAATTTTCTCTCTTCTCAGATGACCATCTGCTAGCCCCAGAGCCTCACCTTGTCTGCCAGATGCACTAGCCCACCATCATACCTCTGGACTTTATGTGACCCATGTTTGCAGCTAGCAAGGAGATCAAAGTACCTCATACAGTTTTATCCTCCTGCTGGGGTTATTTTGCTCAAGTCCCCACCCCTGGTACTCTGCATCCACCCCAAGCAGTAATAAATCTTGTTGTCTCCCCAGTCTCCATCAGAGAAAACAAATATACTAGTGTGCACCCACTCACCTCCACCACCAGAATGGGCACACGCATCCTCCCTACCTATGCCATCAAGCTCACAAACAGAAAATTGAACGTGGATCACCTGGGCCATATTCAGTGCTTTATAACTATATGCCTGTAGTGTAGGCATCTCCCAATATTTTTGGCTTTGTCCCCTTCTTGAGGAAAGAAGTTGAAAGCTGAGGGGAATAGTATTAAAACTTTTTAACAGAAAGCTCTGATGACTATCATAATCAGAAAGAAAATGGAGATAAAAACTAGAAAAGAAAACAGAAAAATAAATATGATTTAAGGCAGATAGTGGATAAAACATAATTACAGTTACCTATCAGAAGTTTTAAAATGCACCATATTGAAATCCTAATTAAAAGATGTTTTCATGTTTTAAAGTTCTCATTATGAATTCACAGTCCTCAAAAAGAATGTTGTCTAAAAATATCGCTGCAATTATCCACTGTTGCTTAAAATATTAGCTAATTTATATAAATATGCCCACACATTTTATCTACATGAAAGTTTAAGGAAATAAGAATACAATATAGAAGAGAATTTTTGCCCCATGTTATGTGCCTTTGAAAACCTGTAAGATGGTGAATATTGAAGACTATCTTTTGTACAATACTACTGTGGTGGTGATGCTGCGGTAGTGTTGTCGCCTCATAGCAAGACGTTGCCCTGTTCGATTCTCAGCTAGAGCATCTTCTGTGTGGAGGCATATGTGAATGAGGCGTGCCTTTGTTTGAAGGTTGTGCGTCAGGGCTGGTAACCCCGTACATAAAAATCCACTACCAATCATTAGCGGACCGGAGTTCCGCTGTGACGACCCCTAACCGGGAAAAGCCAAAATATACAGTCACATCTTTTGTACAATACTAGATTGTTGTGGAAAGTAAATAAAGATATAATAAACTAGAATACTTAGGAAAAGTATTTGTTAAAACCAAATGTTTGCACACATAGTACTGCTAGTACTTTATTACAGTGTAAAGCATAGAATGTTGTGGGATATGTTGAGGTATAAGTATGCATTATATGCATGATAATACTTTTATTTCTGATTATTTGAATTGTTTTCGTTTTGTTCAGATTTTCCAAATGCCCATAATCTATGGAATGCCAAGGCGCACGAGGATCTGATAGAATCACTCCTAAGCCCTACAGTATCGTTCAATCACATTGCCGTATGTTAAAAAAGACAGGAAAGACACGTGGCACATATTAAGGTATGTATAAGAGACAGTAAAGAATTCTTACTTCTTGATGTGGCAAATATTAAGAGTTTAGTAAGAGACAGTAAAAGACTTTAGGTTAGGGCATTTGACAAATTAAGTTATGCCACATTTATTTTTGGCTATATTGTGCATAACATCATGTGTCACCTCACATTTGGTTGGTATAGATTAAAATTTGAATTAGTTATAATACAAGGAAAAGCAGAAAAATCTGGTAAACTGCAGGAGTTTTAGCTTAAGAGCAGGGACAAGTAAGATCATGGAGAGATGTCAGTACAGAAGACTCTAGTATTTTTAAAGGACAGTTATTTACAGAACAGTAATTAACATGGATGCACATACCCAGAAATACCTGCGAGTCAAACCCGATTCAGTTTTATGAATGTGAACTGGACAGAGGAGATCCATAAGATGACATCTACCTGAACTTTAGCAATGCCTTCAACGTGGTCTTGCATAGGAAGCTATAAGGAGAACTGCAGGGGTTGGTAGGAGGATTAAGACAAAGGAACTGGACAGGTGCAAGGTTGCATGGTGGGACACGATGAGTTTGGTGAGATAGACAATAGCAGGAGTTGGGAAAGTGACTTGTGAAGTATTACTGGGTCCAATACACTCCACTGTGTTTGAAACATATCTGAGGGAAAAAAGAAGATCAACTTCTTTGCTAATGATACAGGAGGAGGTGCAATAGTGGTTGATGGAGGTGGAGTCCGCCAATATATTTGGAAAGCCTGAATAAGTAGGCAAATTGTGGTAGTTAAAGTTTAGTGCAAACAAATGCAGACTTATACCTTAACAACCCAGGTGTTTGGTATCAGCTGGGGAACTGAAACTGACAGAAACAGAGCAAAAAAGGACTCTAGATGTGATAATGATACCTGAATTAGACACCAGAAACAGAGTGAAAGGGCAGTGGCAGCAGCAAAGAGAATGCTGGGGTTGTCTTAGGGGCAACAGATTCCAGAAGCAAGGAGGTAATGCTCCCACTTCATTGGACCATTGGCAGACTTTACCTTCAGACTGTATGCAGGGTTGGGGCTACCTAAGGAAAAGGGCATCAGGCTATTAGAAGGCATATGAAAGAAAACAACTACAAAGATCCAGTGGATGGACTGGAATGCATATGTCCAGAGACTAGGGGAGCTGAAGCAGCAGAAGAAGGTAGGACAGGACATTGGTACACAGAGTCATGTCAGGGAGATGTGAATGATGTCATCCTGAACAGAAATGACAGAAGGGGAAAGAGAGGACACAGTCAGTAGACCATAGGAAGTAACTATAGCTCTTTGAAAGTACTTTTTCACAATGAGTGTGGACCAATGAGCACCTACTGAATGTACTAGCAGAGTGGCCAGTCAACAGCAAATTGAATGAGACATTAAAGAGGGCATTGGACAGGTCGAAAAAGACAAAAGGATAATGCAGGGATACAGGGGAGGTAAATTGATGTTAAATGGCCATAAATCACACAGACTATTTGCCACTAATGAAATGTAATATAGAACTTTTAGTAATTAAAATATATTACACATTTGATCATGTTGAACATTATTTCAAATGGCAATGTGTTTCTAGTTAGCGACACTTTCTACAGGTCAGTGTTAGGCCCTTGTCCATGCTAATATCCATCTAGTTATACCACATGCATAATCTGTATTCAAATGAGTTCTATAACTCCTGCTGTCATTAAATAGATGAGATTTTTCTCATGGTTAGGCACACCACATTTTTATGCTTTTATGAAATATTTAAATGAATGCAATATATCTGTGGTTCACTTTGAAACATCATAACATGAAAAACACCTACTTGAATGTTGGTACAAAAAGATAAGTGAACTATGAAGCCATTGCTCAAATTAACTACATCAATATATAATAAATCTGTAGACAATAATGTATGTTTATTAAGCAGTAGTATGCACCTTAAACATACTTTTTGTATTTATGTTTACAGTTGTTACAATATTCTATAGTAATAATAATAAAAGATTCATTGTTTTCCATGGCCTGGATAACTTGAAGAAGAAATATTATGCTATAAGACATAAAAAGCTGAAAAGGAAACTAATTGAATATATGGTTGTAAATAAAGAAATGATATGCCTGCATCATATTTTTTGCAGACAATAGAAGGTGAATATTTTAAGCAACAGCAATGCTGAAATGTTCTTCCTAATAACATGATGCCGATACTGCAGACATGTTTGATATTTTAATGAGAATTCGTACTATGAATGTGTGCATTCTACATCTGATGGAATATATACAGTGCAAGGCTCTTTGATTGTGATAAAACATGTAGCATTTTGTGCTCTCCCTAAAGGGCCCATATCTATACAGGAAGAATGCAGAGTCCCTGTGATCACAACTACGCAGGTAAAAGCTGCACTCCCTAAAGCCAAAAACACAGCATCCATGGGACCGGACAACATCCCAGGCTGTGTTTTACATGAACTTCAGAGCTAACTGGCTCCCCACTTAAGCACCATGTTCAATAATAGCCTTGCATCAGTCTTTGTGCCCACTGAATGGCGCACAGCAACAGTTATCCCACTCCACAAAGGGGGAGCCACCACTGATCCCGGGAACTATCGACCTATTAGCCTGACAAGCCTGGTCTGCAAGGCCATGAAATGTATCATCATGGAACTCATAAACAAAGACATTGGTAACCTCCAAACTCTGGATCCCACCCAGTTAGGGTTTGTGAAAGGCAGATCATGCCTCCTGAACCTGATTGACTTCTTTGAGGCAGTCACCAAAGCTGTAGATGAGGGTAAGGTGGTTCACACAGCCTATCTTGACCTCGCCAAGGCTTTCGACACCATCCCCCATTCTGGAATTATAGCTAAACTCACTAAATTAGGTATAAATCCCTACGTCATAAAGATGGGTTGCCAACTGGCTCACTGACACAACCCACACTGTAAAAAGTTGCAGACTCCAAATCTGACCTCAAAGCAGTGACAAGTGGAGTACCACAGGGTTCCATCCTGAGACCTCTCCTGTTTGGTATCTGCTTCTCTGAAGTACAGGCTAACACAGAAGGCCCCTGGCTAACAAAGTTCGCAGATGACTGCAAACTAGGAGCCATAGTCAAGTCCCCAAATGATGTGGACATCTTACAGAAGGGCCTCGCTGAGACAGATGCCTGGTGTCAGAGCCATGGCCTCAAGCTCAATGCCAAAAAGTGCAGTGTCATTCCCTTTGGCAAAAACTCTGTACCCATGAACTACCACATAGGTAGCATTCTATTTAACACCGAATGTGTGATAAGAGACCTTGGGATCCAGGTGGACAGTAGTCTCTCCTTTGATAGTCATATCGCCACAGTAGTCAGGAAGTCCTTCTATGTGGCACACCTCATCATAAAAGGGTATCATCCAGGAAAAAAGAGGTCATTGTTCCCCTCTACTCAATACTCATTAGACCCATTATAGAGTACAATGCCCCTTTTGGAATGTACCTCACAAGACATCTGCAGAAGCTGGAAATGCCACAGAAGTACCCCACAAAGATGATTACTGGCCTCAGACAAATGCCCTACACTGACCGCCTCAAAAAACTCCAGCTTTACTCCATAGCATATCGCCTACTCTGAGGTGATCTCTGCCTAACATATAAAGCTATGTCAAACCCAGAGCTGTTGGACATGCTACACCTAAAGAAATCCCATTCCCTCCGAGCTACACTCTCTAGGGACCTAAACCTTGTCACCACAATAAACAGGACATGCTGGAGGGATAGATTCCTGTCCCAGAGACTTCCCATACTCTGGAACAGGTTACCCATCTATGTCAAGCAAAGTTCTTCATTAGCACTCTTCAAGAAAAATCTTGATGAGTGGATGGGAAATAGGAAATACACCCCGGGGATCACTTCTATGTCTCTGCTCAACAGTGGCACAGGAAAATAACTTTCTTGGGTGGCGTAAGCCAGGGAACCTTGTTGGCTAGGCTTACGTAGGCCCTTGGGCCAATAGCCTAGTACCTACCTATGAACCTAAGTAGTGTGTACTATTAGTTTGCATAAGGTTTATAAATAGTGGCAGACAGACCATTATTTTTTGTGTTGCTCAAATGTGAAACAGCTAATGGTGTCTATTTTATACATACTATAAGATCAACTGGAATGCTACATTAGTGTATCTCTCTGGTGTAAATGTAAAATGTGTAAATGGAAAAGATAAGACACATGAATGTGTGCATTCTACATCTGATGGAATATATACAGTGCAAGGCTCTTTGATTGTGATAAAACATGTAGCATTTTGTGCTCTCCCAGTTATGAAAATACATCTATGTAGGAATAACAGTAAGAAAAACAAAAATGTGTTGGGCAACATTTGTCAGAAAATAAAAGGAACTGTGAAGCAATTGTATAATACAAATGCATAAGGGTTAATGGGAGAACACACTTTCAAGCTTTTGGTGTTAGAGACAGTTTTATATAGCAAACAAACTAGTGACATTTATAAGCAGGTTGAGGTTAGAGAGTTAGCTGCTGCGGCAGATTTTGCTGGCTGCTACCAATTGGCCTTACCTTAATGAAGCCCTACCACTGAGTATATTTTGAAAACATAGTCATTTATTGGGTAATTGTACAATGATCTTTTATGAATAGTGATCTGTCTTCTGGCAGCTTCAGTTCTGATAAACTCTGTGCTGATGAAGGCTTATGTGATTTACTTTCTATTTATTTCTTTTAAATAACCTTTCTTTTTTTGAGTAAGTTGTAACTTTTTTTTACATTAGTTTCTTAATAATAATGTGGCTGATATGTATAATGAAAATGAGTGGTACTAAACAAGCTATAATAATAATAATAATTGTTTTGAAATATAATTATACTGCATTCTTCAACTTCTCTGTGCTCAGAAGATAAACTGCTCATCACCATATGTAAATCTAACAACAGAGCTGGAGACATCTTGCATTCTATATTGGTAACAAAGCTCCTGAACTCTATATCAATGACTTTGAGATGCATTCATCACCAACAGACCTTTATATCAAGCAAACACCTGTTTCTGCTCTTGTGCAACTCCAGGTTAAGTAACACCTGGCTCTGCAGTTGTCCAACCACAGGTAATTAACATCCCTTGTAATCAAGGCCTGAAGCTACATAAAAGAATAATCTTGAGCCCTTTTATCGTATTGACCTCTCATCTCACTTTCAATGCTTTCCCCCTTTTCCTCACTCCCCAACTCTCTGGTTTTATTACCCACAACCTTTTTCTTCACTCCTTCTAATTCGTTATTTCAATTTGACTCAAAATAGCAACTATATTACTATAATGCCCTGCTATTTATTATTCTGTCAACCTTATCAGTTTACCTCCCATACTCTTAGTCTTTTGTTCATATAAGACACATTTATTAGTCCTGCTTTCATACTAGACGTCCTTTCTCACGTCATATTTGTTCCTACCTATCCCATCAAGTTTATTATATGAAGCTCTCTTTCTCAGTCTTCTATAAAATTGCTCACAACTTTTACCTTCTCTTTCCCCGTAACATCTTAAGTATTACATTGTACATTTGTTGTATTTTAATCATACTCTTTCTTTTCTATTTCCACTTAATTCATATCTTCTCAGTACAATTTTCAGACAAATTATGATGTAAAACTTGAATGATTTTGTTTTTGTCATTGTTTCCCTTTACTATGTGTTTCTATTAATATATATTTTCTCTGTGCAAGCTTAGCCAAATAATATTTGAATTTGTTTTTAATTCTTTCTTTCATCTTTATATTTCTCATACAATTATATTCACTGTTTCTTGTCCTTGTGTTCTTTTATAAGTTGTAATGTATAGCCTCCACTGAAGAGACTAATTGTAGCTCAGTCAAATTTTCACAGTGAACCTATGTGTGTGTGTGTGTGTGTGTGTGTGTGTGTGTGTGTGTGTGTGTGTGTGTGTGTGTGTGTGTGTGTGTGTACTCTTTTCACTGTATCAGTAAACAGTGAATAATGGAATGGAACAATTAAATAATACAATTACAACAGTTCAAATAGATGGCAGATGTCAAAGTGTGCAGATTATTGTTAGCAAGTCATTTTTCAGAAAGTCCTTATCTGAGCTGTTTATCTACTGTATAATGCCTTAAAACCACTGTGATTTATTTTGCCAAATGCAATACCTACATTTGTCTGAAGATTCCTGGGTAGAATGCTGACCATCTGGACTCCGGCTGTGATTTGTGCACCAGTTACTTTGCACAATTTAAGTAATATTCAAAGACATTGATGGATAAAGACCTGATTTAAGCCCAAGTTTGGCTAGTATCTTGAGAACTTAATAGATGAGGAAAGACAGGACGAGCTTCACTTTTCCCAGAGTGCAGGAACTGTGATGATAATGGATGCACCTTTTACAGCCCTAATGGAGGCTGAGATGTGAAGAAACTGCTGGGCTTGTGGTGCAACCTGGCCTGGAGATGGATCTGCTCAAGGATCCAGGTAGGATAAATTCCAAATGTTACACCTCATTGAGCCACTTTAGAAGAATGTAAGGAGAGGGTTAGAACAAAAACCCTGCAATAAAAGAGAAACTCCCTCTGTGAGTAGCAGGGCAGTCTATTTGGCCCACTTCCCCACCACATCATTACTGTCAACAGTTGTAGCAGGTCTGGCAAATCCAGTCTGAGGGGTACAAATATCACACCATGAGAGGAGAAGAAAAAGTTCAAACAGAGTCACACTGCCACAGAAGCAAAGAAGACCAACATCTAAGTGATCCTGGTTACAAACAAAAATAAAACATAAAACATTAAGTAATGAAGCCTCAGGCAAAGGACTCTTGGTGCAATTGATATTTATACCACTAGATGCTACAGTTTATACAAAATAATATCCCAAAGTTAAATACAGCAATACCTTTGAAGACAGGTAAATCCCTGTATCCTCAAAACCAGAATTAACACAAAAAAGCAACACACCAGAAACTATGCGGAGGACTATTTTGCTTTGTTTTGAATATTCATAAATAATGTGATATCAGATGATGTCATAATGTAAAAACAAGCTTTGGCTTGGCTTTATGTAAATCTACTTTTTTCTTCAAAGCGTTTATCTGGTAATAACTACATGAACCTTCTGTGTTTGAAACAGTTCCCATGCATCTCATAAATAACTGTTGTCGATCATTCACTTTCCACAGGACAACACAAATCTGTATAAGAGAAATGACAATCTCAATTGTACAGATCGTTCTAAGGAAGATGACACCCCTGATTTAGACATTAAACCTTTGCTTAACAGCTCTGTTAATATATATAGTCATATATATTTATAGCATGTCCTTAGATATTCTTTTGTCAGTTATAAGCAGTAATGGATGGCTATCAAAACTAAGTTTCTTGCTCACAAGAGTTTCCCCTGTATTCTTGTATCAGTTATGGCAAAACTTTAAACTTTACAGGCTGTTCCGATGAGAGCTACCACACAAATTAACACTGCATCTTTTAATGGACATTTAAACTGTGCTGACCTGAAACCAGTAAAGGACGCTTCTGCTACCAAACTATGGTTACTTAATTTGAAGTTAATCTGTACATTGGCATTTATCACACTCACTGCAGACAGTCAAAAAGAAACATAGCACTCCACCTGCATTTAGTTTCTTAGCACTATACACAGTACAAAAACAGCAGTAATCAAAGGCCATGCAGATATCACTTCACATGTATTTCTTTTTAAAGTAATATATTAACATGCTAGCTTTAATAAAGCTATTACACATTATTTTATTCCCCCCTCTCCATCAGGTATTACAGAACAGTGTTTGATAAATATACAGATCTATATTACTGCATACTGCTTCCCAATTACAGAGAACATTAAACTAATATTTGTGAATACGTGAAATGAGGGAAAAATATTCTTTTTGCATTTTTCCCTTGTGTAAATAAAATAAGTTCTTGAATGGTTATATGGTGGATTTGATTCAGAGAAGCAGGTTATTTGTGTATATACACACTCACACAGTGGCTTACACATACATACCTGCTCATAAGGAGGAGATGAATAATTTTGACATAAAAGGTTACATCCTGTCACACACTGAGAAAAGGCAGAAGATAAACGATCATCGTAAGTGTACTGATTGCTGTAAGAAAGATGCCAACCCTGATTAACCATCAAGTCTTTGTTTAAATGTTAGGGAATTGTCCTGATGTTTTGATACAAAGTGATACATAACAGTTCATTACAAATTCTTAAATCAATTATAATCATTTTTTATCACTTCTAACTAGTCTAGCAGGTATTTTTTCTTGTTAATAAAATATCTGCATATACTGCTTTTGAAAGCACTTGTGAAACCAATGTAAGAAGTGCATTAAATTACCAAGGTACTTTTTAATGAAGAATATTCTGGCTAAGAACATTTGATGTTCTGTCAGCTTGCATGGTATCTGTGACACTTATTTGTTAATGTGTTTGGCTTTGGGCCTGGAAGGTATATTTTGTATAATGTAATTGTCTTAATTTATTTTCACCTTTCTTGCATGCCATTTCTTATTAGACTGCTCAGCAAAGAAAAGAAAAATTTGGAATATGGTGGCACTGAGGCAAAAATCAGTAGTACCTCAGAGTGGATTCAAGTTAAAGAAGATGTGAGTCCATGACAACATGGTTTTAAACTAAGATCTTATGTTCAGGGCAGCAGGATCTGCTATTAGTGAGAATGAGTATTGCTGAGTGGATGGGGTTGATTACTAGGGTGAAGCAGTCTTGTCAGCACTGGTGATTCAATTGTTTGCAGGAAAGGCTGACTGAAGAATTTTACACCATTAAGTACAAATGTACAGGTAGTCATGGCTTTCATGGTGTGCAAAATTAAATCACATCTGATAACGTGGTTAGGGGTTAGGAACATTAGCAATGGCAAGGCACGTTTGGAAGGTTCATAACTCAACGTCTGCGAAAGGCCAAAATTCCATTAGTCACTATACGTTTTGCAGTCTTGTGTGAGTGATAAAAACAAAGAAGAAGAAAAGATAAAAACAATACACAGAATGAAGAAAATCATGGCAAAAATCAGGAGGTGTAGCACCCAACAGGATAAAAGTGCTTTCAGCAAACTAAGCGAACAAGTCAGAAGATAGTCTACCAAATTATACCAAAGCCAAATTTGTGGTAAATTTGGCCTCCCAGGCCAAGGACAATGCCAAAGCATTCTTTAGCTATGTTCACAACCTCAAAGGCAATACACAATTGTGTGCAGAGCTAATTGTTAATGAAGCCACCTATACTGAGCCAAATTATATAGTCAACCTACTGGCACACAAACTCATCTCTAACTTTACCCCTCTCTCCCCGCCATGCTCTCCTCAGGAAATACCATCAAATATAACCCCCCGCCCACTATCACTAAGAAAACAGTCCTCAGTGCTCTCTCTAAGGCCAAAAACACTGCATTGATGGGCCCTGACAATATCTCAAGCTGCTTTCTAAAAAGTTACCTATCAGGCCATCTAGAATCACTATTTAACCATAACCATAACCTCCAAACAGGCTTCATATCTCACAAATGGAGAAAAGTAACCATCATCCCTCTGCACATAGGCAGGCCATTTATAGTACCTAGAAACTACAGACCCATGAGTCACACTATTCTCATATGCAAAGCCATGGAAGAATTGTTATGGAAGTGATCAATAATGACATATGAAACTGGACACAACCCACTTTAGTTTTGTCAACGGCAGGTCATGGTTTCTCAACCTGGAGGACTTCATTGAGAAGGTCACCAAAGTGATGGAAGAGGGAAAAATGCTTCACACTGCCTGCCTTGATCTGATCAAGGCATCAAACACAATATCCTACTTGGACATTGTTGATAAACTCAGGAGGTTAGGTATAAATACTTATGTCACCGAGTGGATAGCCATCTGGCTCACATACAGGACCCAGGAAGTTAGAATTAGGGAGTTCACCTCTACAAAGAGGGCAGTCACTAGTGAAGGGATTGGTCCTGGGACCACTCCTTTTTGGCATCTACTTCTCTGAAGTCAAGGCAAATGTCAGTCTCTGGCCGACCAAATTTGAAGATCATTGCAAGTTAGGAACAGTCTCAGAATCTCCCACCAACTAATTTATTTATTTTACATTTGTTTACCAGAAAAGTCCAACTGGACACAGGTCCATTTTCAGTGGAGGCCCGGGTAGAAAAGCTCCAGTTACATATTAGTATTTACAGACATATCAGTATTTACGGATTCAAGTGAATACATAAAGTTACAATGACTAACATATCAGTATTTACAAGGATTCAAGTGTATACACAAAGATAAAGTTACAATGATTAACATACAGATAAACTAACAATTATTATAGGAATAACAATTGGTAACTAGCATGATTGTTTGAGAATAACAGTAGATTAGAGAGTCAAAGTCTATTGGAGGAGAAATTCATTGAGTAACTACACTCTGAGATGGTACAAAGGCTAATTTTATACAGTCAAAGATAGCTGTTGGTGTGAGTTGATAATCCTTATACAATGATTAGTAGTGATTACAGGAGGTGGTTACCCAGGAGAGCTGCAAGATCATCACCCGGTGTTCATGAAGTGGAACTTAAACAGCTTTTTGAATAGTGTAGTAGAGCAGCTAGAGGTCATTGGGGTTGGTAGTTTATTCAATATTTTAGGAATAGTATTAGAGAAGAGACTTTCCAGCATCAGTATTAGCTTTGGCAGCATTTAGAAGTTTTTTTTTACTGGATTGTAGAGTTCTAGTGCTGACATATGGTTGTAATGTCCTCCAGGAGAGGCTGACACAGAAAAAGAACTGGTGTCAGAGCTATGGACTAAATAGAAATGCCACAAAATGCATAAAAAGACCCTTCAAGAAATCCTCTACCCCTGGTAATTATCATATTGACAACACCTCCCCTAAACGTCAACCCAGTAGTTAGGAACTTGGAGACACATGTAGACAGCAATCTTGCCTTTGAGCACCACATGTCTACAGTGATGTGGAAATCATTCTATGCTGGCAAGTTATAAACAAAGGTATGGCATCTAGATCAAAGGAGGTCATTTTTCCACTGTATTCAGCATTCATCAAACCTATCATTGAGTTTAATGCCCCCTTTGGTATGTACCTAACCAGGCACATCCAAAAATTGGAAAGGCCGCAGAGGTTCCTCACTAAAAGAATAAAGAGTGTAAGTAACATGGTCCTATGAAAACTGCCTCAAAGCCCTATCTCTGTGTTTTGTCTTCTACAGGCTGTTGATGGGAGATCTATGCCTGGCATACAAGGCATTATCAGACCCCACTCTGACAGACCTTCTGCATATCTTAAAAGCGTGTAAGTGTTTCACCTTCCACATATCTGCTTACATTTATCAGGGGTACCAGCACTTGTCAGAGATTTGGGATACATTACTAGGCTTAAAAAAGGCCCTTGTGGTTGTTAGCCTAGTACACACATATGACCATATGAACTTATGACACTGAAACATATCAAAGAAATTATTTGCTTAGTATGAAGCTTAAAGAAGATGAAAATGACAGTCACCTACCACTCACAGCAGTAGTTTTTCAATTCCCACTTACCTTGCTCTCTGCATTCCTGCTCAACATCACAACCTGAAAGTTAAACAGCAATCATATTCATAATATACAGCTTTTATTTTGACATTCAAATAGTTTCCTAGCAGCAATAATCCCATATATCACTGTAGGTTCTTTTGCACTGTCTCACAAGAACAGATACTGGAGGGCTGAAGCAGGAGGATGAACACAGATGATTGCAGAGACAAGTCACTGAGCTGCAGACATCTTGTTGATCCTTTATCCAGGCATCTCTGTGCCTAAACACCAAATGCCTAGTTAACCCTTTATGAAATCCCTTCATTCAGACTTATACAGTGCTGTTAGTGACAATACCTCTGAAAACCTTTAACATTCAGATGACAAAAAAGTTCCAATGTACAAACTACAACAATGAGAAGACAACAATGTCAGTTTGAAAGCACTTCCTTCCCTGCCTTCTCATAGCTACTTTATAACCTTAGAAAAACATTGATGTCCATGTCTGTAGCAGGCAGCAGAACTCTGGTAGTTTTTCTGCACTGTGAAAATGTGAAGTCTCCCAAAGCGTGTCTTTTATTCTACTAATAAAATCCCATGAATCCTGAACTAAATGGTCTACATTTATATATTTATATATATTTATATATTGTTTTACATTTTCACATTTTGTTGTAAAAATTATTAGCTATCCGTTTTAAGTGAGATAATGTTTTGTGAACATGGTACCTTTAAAAATGTCAACCTAATTCGTTAATGAACTACAGTATTTAAATGTGCTGGTGATTAGTGGTAAATGATTCTGATGAAGTCCCGATGTGTGGGGATGAAAGGGCTAAATCCATTTTAATTTTTATAATAAACTTGGATTATTTTAGTTAAAAGTCAACTGGTCCTGCTGACTACAGTGTATTTTTTCTGTGGATTATTTGTGCTACTTGGTCACTGTGTTCGCTTGTTTGTCACAATGACACTGGACTTAGGTGAATACCACAACAGTATTGTAAACATCCTTACTGCTGCTGTCACAAACCATCCAATGAAAATGTTAGTTTTATTTATTTATTATTTCATGTCAGGAAGAATCCAGCTGAGCTAGATTTAATTGCAATGAAGGTCTAGGGCAGACATACACGCCATGGCTCTGATTTTAAATTAACACCAAATAAAGTACATACATGAACTGATATTGATACGTGTGGCTGTACAAAATGTAAACCAAACTTGAACATTTAAGTAAGGTGCATAATACAGATAGTTCATGTAACTTACAGATTCAAAGGCTTGTGAAACAAATGGACATGAATCATACAAGTATATTTTTATGAGAAACAATAGCTTTTTAAACATAGTGAGCATTACATGGAAAGAAGTTGGCTAGCTGAAAGCAGGTTGACTTTAGGAGGCACCTAAGAGAGTATGTATCTGTGTACAAGGATATGAACATATGCAAGAAGCACATGAAGAAAGGATAGTGTACTGAGTGAGTGACAGGAGTAGCAGGTGAGAATAGACTTGATTCCTTGATGCAGGAGAACAGGGTGTGTATGTGTGTGTGTGTGCGTGCGTGCGTGTGTGTGTGTGTGTGTGTGTGTGTGTGTTACTTAGGTTAAGACAGGAGGTCAGTGGGTAGAACATTTTAAGGGCAGAAAGACTAGGTGGAACTATACGTGTATTACAGGAGGGAGGGAGCACAGAGAAGAGACCGAATAAATTAACAGGGGAAATGGAAGAAGGAAGGAAGAAAGGAAGGAGATGCAAAGCCAAGTGAGTGGTAGAATGGCTGCCCAGACTGTATTTTAGTTTGAAACTGATGGGTTGTAAAGAAGTATCATTTATTCTAACATCCTGGAACTGGAACTGATCACCAAATCTGTCACAAAAATATGTGGTCACTATGTTTTACACTTTAAATCCTTTAAATCCAACAAGTGCTTTGGCAGAGGCACATGTCCTATCTCTTACATCCTGATGCTTCAGATGTTTCTTACTATAGCTTCTCAGATGTCTGTTTTCCCCATAGAGCAACTTAGTAGTTGGAGTTCCAAGATAGCTGTGCATTGATCAACAGCATAACTTCAGCTCTCCTAGTGTGAAACAGAAATTGAGAAAAAGGAGTGCCATTAGATTTTTTTTTTTTTTTTTTTTTTTTTGGTAAAATTCAGTTACGAGCTAGCAAATACACTGTCTGGATGCCAGCAAAAAAAAAAAAAAAAAAAAAAAAACCTGAAAGAAAAGTTACCAGAAGCAAACCCTAGGAAGGATTCTGCATCTGCTCAGCAAAATTCTTTTCAAGTTTCAGCTTTGTTTCAAATGATGGCATCCAGTAATTTAGAGGAAAAAAATAAATGAAATGTACTGAGAGGTGATTAAAATAAGTGAAACATCGAAGGAATATAGCAATTCAAACAACAGAATGCTGGAAAAACAGAAGAAGATTAGCAAGCTATTCAGATGAACTGATAAAACTGCAAAAATCAGAAGGTGACATGTAGAAAAAGTTGGCTGACTATGAGGTTTCTCAAGAAGAACCTTAAACAAAAAATAGTGGGGTTGGACAACAGAGAGTACAGAGAAAATTTTAGATTTTCTGCTGTATCAGAGAAATTGGAAGGAACAGACAATATTAATTTTATGAAAACACAAATAACCAACTGGACTGGTGTTTCACAGCAAAATGTGTTAAGTGAAAGGGCACATCAAGTGTGTTCTCCAAAACCTGGCCATGAGAAAGCAGCTAAGACCTGTATTAGTAAAGATGCAATCACACCAGCAGAAATAGTTGAACCTAAGAAAAATGTGGCAGAAGGGAAAAGTATTAAAAATTGCAGACAGAAGAGTATTTGTAGAAAGTGATTATTCATTATACACAAGGCAAAAGAGAAACAAATGTATCCCAGCAATCAGGGAATGTCAAGAGGCAGGTGTGAGATTCAAGCTGCTGAAATGTATTTTTCCTGGAGAATCAAAGCCACTTTTTGACATAGAACAGGCTAAGGAGGAAATAAAAAAAGCTTATCCAAAAAAGCGAGTCAGCAAGCAGAAGAATAGTCTGCTTCTCATTCTTCTGATGGTAAGGTTCATAGAGAAGACTTTGCCAGTGAAACTTTCTGCAATGTTCCAAAGGAAAATGCTTGAGAGAGAGAATAAAGCACATGATTAGAATCAGCAGTACCTTGAACTTGAACCAGAGTCTAGTGATGAGAGATGGAGAAGACTAGCAACTCTAAAATTAGTAAATAAATGGAAGAGTATAAAGCATCTTATCAGATTTGAGACATAGTTTTACAAGAAAAACAGTGGTCTTTTGTTGACTTTGTTAAACTTGGTGCACTGTAAAGCATATCCTGGATCCTGGATTCCCTCCTGTGCATTCAGTACATCAGGCAACAAGTGCCCTTCAGCACTCATTTCCATAGCAGGTACTGGTTTTATGGGATTGAGTTGCTAGCCCAAGGCTCAACCCTTCTCAGAGGGTATACCACACACTCGCATGCACGCATTCATACCTTGGGACAATTCAGAGTGTCCAATCCACCTACTGCATATCTTTAAAATAAGGGTGGAAAGCGAACACCGTAAAGCATATACCACACTTTATATCATTAATTTTAGAAGGGCACTAAAAGGGGGGAAATTAACTGTATGTAAAAAAAAAACTTGTTCTTATTAGTATTTGTATAAAACATTTCATGATACAAATGACATGTTATATGCAGTAAAACAGTGACTAGTGTATAGTCAGGAGTATTTTAAATGTGAGGGGAGTCTTTAAAGTGAATGTTGCATGTGTTTATGATATGAAAGTAAACAACTGCTTTTTTAGTTGCAAGAACTATAGGTTTTACAGTAACAAGAAAAAAAGCTAGACAAAAGCAAGTTTAATGTTCATATGCTGTGATCTTGCACTGCTGGGGTGAGTGCAGGGTGTAAATGTGCACTGATTATATTATATGTAGAATTAGGATATTTTCTTTTTTTATTTTACACAGAGGAATGTTTAGATTATTACCATTGGCTTAAGCTGTGAACAGGTGTTTTTTGTAAGCACGTATGCTTTAAAAATAAGGCAAAAGTATGAAAGCCATGAAAATGATAAGCTTCTTACAACTGCCAAGATACTAGCTTGTTTGTTTTAAACTGGCAAATGTTCACTAGAGTCAAGATATTCACAGTTGAAGGCAGCTATGCATTCTTTTCTGAGTGAAATTTACAAAGACTCATTGCTGAGTGCATTTCCATGAAGACAAGCTGTCTGCAGATGCAAGCAGTTAATTACAAGAATTCTGAGTATTCTTTGCTGTGGGAAATAACAGTAATTAAAGGTACCATGACAAGCAGTTCAGTGAAAAAATTAAGTTTGAAATTATGGAAAGTGAATAAAAGTTAACCTCCGTAACAGAGTTAATACTTACAATTTCATTTTTTTAAGATATCCAGTGCACTTTTTCTTAGAGCTAAAAGCTATTTTCTTCTGAAAGCATACAGACTGTTTTTCATATCTAGGAGGGGAAGAGAGATAAGAAAAGAACAGGCAGCAGTCAGTGCAAGTAAGAGCACATGCTAAAGCATGCACTTTAGCATGGGTAACCTTAATTTTAGTTTAGATAAAGCCTTTAGGTGCAGCCATCAATTTGTGGTGATTGTTCCCTTCTGAAGGGTTAATCTTCATGCTTTGAAAATTTACATACTTTTATACGTTTGTTCCAAGTTATTAGCAGATGGGGGCCTTTTGTATTTCATTTTTTTGTTTGAAGGTTTTCCTTAAAACAAAGTCTTGAAAATTTGGCAAAGGTTCAAATGGAGATTAAAAGAAGGCTGCTCAAAAGATCAGCCTGTTAAATATTAGTATATGCATATAACACAAAAGCTGGAAATACACATTCGAAAAACTGTCATGTATAATATGTGGGAATAATAACTTTTATCATGATAGCTATGCTGTTCAGATTATCCTGCAATGTAAATGGATAAAAAGGAATGAGTATTTAATTATATTAAGAAATGCAGGGTGTAAACAGCAATTTTGGAGGAGACACATTTGGAAAGGAATAAGCATGTGAATTTGACAAAGAGAGGATTTCAGAATGGATATTCTACAGAATATCAGCGACAGAGGAAAAGGTAATTAATTATACTAATTGCAACAGGGGCTCCAATAGTGATAGATAAGGGGAAAAAAAAAATGGTAGATCTGTGATAGTAAGCGGCTATTGGCAAAGGAGGAGGATTACAATGGCAGGTCACTGAAAACTGCTGTTATGGAGCAGAAAATTTTGGGAAAAATAATCAGCTTTCAACAGGGAATATTATTTATAGGCGGGGACTGGAATTTGATTTGCAATAGTGAGGATGTATCAGGGGGATCTACAAGGGACAATATAACAAACAAGGGTAGACTTCTCAAGAAAGTTATGAAAATATTTGGTATGGAAGATGTGAATTCAGTAGTAGGAGCCTGGACAGAATTTACATATTATTCCCCAAGATACAATAACTGGGCTAGAAATTATATTTCACAGGAACATGTGCATTGAACTGAAAGCTTCAACACATATCCAATAACTATTTCTGATCATGCAACAGTAAAAACTAAGATAAAAAATACAGGGTAATGAAGTGAAAATAAGGCAGTGGCTCTTGGCCTTTCCAACCTACCTGTTAAAATGAGAAGAATTAAAGGAATGGATAGTGGAAATTATTGAGGGTTATTAGGGAAGATAGAAATATCTTCAGAAGTTATAGCTAGTACCTTGGATAAAATAAAAATGGAGTTTAAAAATCTGGTCAAAATAAAAGAGAAAGAGATATGGTTAAAAAGCAATAAAGTTTACTTACAGCGGTTGACAAAGGTTAAAGTATTGCAGAATAAGGGGAATCTCACAGAACAAGTGGAGGAGCAAATGCAGAGTGGTACAGAGAAAATAAAGAAGTATCTGGATAATATGCATCGGTTTAGAAAGACTGCAGTTAAGCAACTGTTACTGATACCGCCAAAGCACAAAATCTTTTAGCACAATAACTTAGGCAACAGAACATTGAAAGGATTATCACCAAACCTAGGGAATCTATAACAAGAAAAATAGCTGGAGTTCTTAAAGAGGTTTTAGACTTATTCCCGAAATTTTATAAAAATCTGTAAAAAGCAGAGAAATGTGGAAATCAAGAAATAGTACAAATATATATATATATATATATATATATATATATATATATATATATATATATATATATATATATATATATATATATATATATATATATATATATATATATATATTTCTGAAAGACTAAGTAACAGTTAAGATAGGAGATGATGAGATAATCGATCTTCATGAAACCTCCAGGAACAGATGGTATTCCCATGGAAGTTAGGAGGGAAGAAAGTGATAAAGATCTGGAAGATTTAGATTAACAGTATTTTAAAAGGAGGGGAACCACCAACATCTTGGAAGAAAGCTGTTGTGGCTGTGTTACCTAAAGATGGCAAAGACCCTTCAGACCCAGGTTCATATAGACCCATTTTAATTTTAAACCATAATTATAAAGTGTTTCTTTCTATACTAGCTAAAGAATGGCAAAGCTGTTGCAAAAATTGATAGATATGGATCAGTGTGGTTTTGTGAAGGGGAGGCAAACATTCAACAACATTAATAGAACAATTATGACCAAGAGGGAAGTAAAATACAAAAAAGTACCTCTGGTGTTGGTGGGTCTTGATTCAGAGAAAACATTTAACTGAGTAAGCTGGGATTTTATGAGTAGGGCGGTGGAAGCCTTTGCATTCCCTAATATAATAATAAGGTTAATTACAAGGATATATGAAGGATTGGACGCAAGAATTCAAGTGGGAGGGTTCCTCTCAGATAAGCTGTGTTTGAACACAGGAATCAGGCAGGGCTTTCCTCTTTCCCCTTTATTATTTGCTTTATATTTAGATCCATTGGCAAAGAAAATAAGGGACTCAAAAATACAAGGATATAATTGGTATGGTAATATAAAAATAACTTTATTTGTAGATAATATTATTTCATACCTGATATATCGAGAAAGGATATCTCAGTGTTGCAGAATATTCTGAGGTAGTTTCAGTTATTTTTTGAATATAAAATTAATGAAGATAAAACAAAGACTACAGAAGCAAATTAAGTGTAGACATACATATTGGTTCAATAATACCCATATTTGTGGGAGATAATAAGATGAAGTATTTAGGAGTATGGATTAAAAAGGCTTCTGTTATGGCAACTAAGGAAATGTGCGAAGAGACTAAATAAAAGATAATGCAAAATGAGAAACTGGGAACTTTTATTTATGGATATGGATAGTAAGATACAAGCAGTGAAAATATTTTTAATCCCTTTAGTCTTGTACACAGGTCAAGCATATGTTTACCAACCTGAGGAGAAGTGGTAGATAATAATTGATAAAGAACTGAAAGAATTTATCTGGGAGGGAAAGATGGCAAGAGTTAAGTGGGATGCATTGATTTTTCCAATAGAACAAGGTAGTTTAAGTTTACCTGATTTGAAGGGATACTTTGGAGCTACACAATGCAAGCAGTAGTTTATAATTCAAACTGGAAAGGGATGATAATGAAGCAAGGCGGGGATTCAAGAAATATAGAGAGAAAGTGGGATTTTGGATGCAGATCCTTAAGGAGAATAATAACAACAGAATATTAAATTCATAAAGTAGTAAACAGTAGTCTAAGAACTAAGCCAATATAAGAATGGAGAAAGGAGATTTTACCAATAGGGATGACTGCAAGTAGGGGTACAGAAAGTAGGCAAGACAGGGATGGAATTCATTGTAGAAACCTGGCAAAGAAATCAAGATATTGGGAGCAAACAATTCAACCAGGAAAGGTAATAGAGTGAGATGAGGCCAAGAAGACATTTGGATTGCAAGTTAGAGACTGCCTTCCCAGCAGGGCTTGATCTCAGTGTGCAGGAAAAGAGAAAGGGACAGGGGAATTTTAAGTGAAACACCTGCTCTGGCAGAGTTTTTAGTTGAATCTAGAACAGAATCAGCTCTTAAAAAAGGGATAATTAGTAGGACATATAAAAGATTGCATAATAACTATAAGAATCAATCAGAGGAGTTTAAAAAAAGATTGGGAAGAGACTGAAAAAGCATTGTACAGGAAAACAATAAGAAGATATTTGTATGGCTCCCACGTATGTAACCAAGCCCAGAAGGTTCAGGATCTTTGCTTGGAAGTATTTGCATAGGTATTTTTATACGCCAAGCAAACTTCAAAGAATTTTCCTCAAGAAGATAGCAAATACAGGTGTGATGGAGAAGAAATAGGTAACTAGGAACATATGTTTTGGGAGTTTCATGAGTTGGCAGATTTTTAAAATTGAATAAAGAAGTAAAATCCAGGACACAACTGTAGATGCAAATCCTTCTTCTTTATATTCTCACAAAATACAACAGATGAGTGCTTTCGTCTAATGACTAGACTTCATCAGATAAAAGCACTGGTACCAGAAACACTTTTATACATCAAGTCTTAATCAACAAATACACTTAATTAAGATTTAAAGTAATACACATCCTCACTATAAAATTTTCTTATTTTGCTTTACATATGAAAAACTAACAAACATATTTGTAATTTAAATGAATTTGAACCCATTTGTTCAATCCGTGAATTATAAAATCATTTTTAAAAAATGTGGCAAAACTAATTACACACTTTCAGCTTTTTTGTGTAGTACCGATCTTACACTGATATAGTCATTAAGACCTGGTGAAGAGTTAGATTTCAATCTAAGCTGCCATAACAGTTCCCTGTATAATAAAGCATTTTTCTTATCCCCCCTCCCCTCAAAAAATCTTTTTTAACTAAATCAATTATACCAAATTTAAATCCTACAAATGAGGAACAAAGTAAACTGTGCTTATACAGAGCATTAGTTTCCTTGTGGGTCCTAATGTCGTATAAATGTTCATAAATACGATCCTTAAATGTCCTTTCAGTTTTTCCTGTATAGTATGCGTTGCATGCAGTGCATATAGCCATGTAAACCAACATTTTGGACTTACAATTCCCTTTAATAAATCTTACTGTACTGTTCAAGCCATTATTTAATTTCACAGTTGCCTCCCCCCATATGTACGTACACACACTGCACGCTCCACAAGGAGTTGTAGCCTTGTATTGCAAAAGTTCCTTTTTACCATATTCAAAAGTCCTCTTGAAATTCATACCCACTTTATATGTAAAAATGGGTTGTGTGCCCACTAATTGATATACCTCCTTGTTTATTTTCATTAAATTCCAATTATTTCTAATTATGTGTGAAAATACCTCGGAAAACATACTGTATTGAATAATACATGCTGTGTTATAGTTTCTTTTCTCATCCGAAACCAAAGTGATGTTCTGAAGGGGATGGCCTAAAAGAGCCTTATATTTAACCCCCCATTCATTTGTGACCTCATTTAAAATTTCGGTAACAATTTCAATAGGGTATTCTCTCTCACTAAAACACTTGCCTAAAAAAGCCATTTCTTTTTGTAAATCATGATAGTCTATAGGAAAAACTGAAAGGACATTTAAGGATCGTATTTATGAACATTTATACGACATTAGGACCCACAAGGAAACTAATGCTCTGTATAAGCACAGTTTACTTTGTTCCTCATTTGTAGGATTTAAATTTGGTATAATTGATTTAGTTAAAAAAGATTTTTTGAGGGGAGGGGGGATAGGAAAAATGCTTTATTATACAGGGAACTGTTATGGCAGCTTAGATTGAAATCTAACTCTCCACCAGGTCTTAATGACTATATCAGTGTAAGATCGGTACTACACAAAAAAGCTGAAAGTGTGTAATTAGTTTTGCCACATTTTTTAAAAATGATTTTATAATTCACGGATTGAACAAATGGGTTCAAATTCATTTAAATTACAAATATGTTTGTTAGTTTTTCATATGTAAAGCAAAATAAGAAAATTTTATAGTGAGGATGTGTATTACTTTAAATCTTAATTAAGTGTATTTGTTGATTAAGACTTGATGTATAAAAGTGTTTCTGGTACCAGTGCTTTTATCTGATGAAGTCTAGTCATTAGACGAAAGCGCTCATCTGTTGTATTTTGTGAGAATATAAAGAAGACGGATTTGCATCTACGGTTGTGTCCTGGATTTTACTTCTTTATTCAGTTTGGTTTAGATTTTTAAAATTCCATACAGAGTATTCTATCAAAAATATTGGGTGAGCAAATGGCTGTAAGTAAGGAAATGATTCTTTTGAGCTGGGATACAGGATCTGAGCTGCTTATACATAGTAAGGCCTTATTAATTTGATGGCTACCAAAAAAAGCAATTACTAGAAAATGGAAATCAAAGTCTACACCAACTGTATTTAAGGTGTTGAATATTATAAAAGAGATAAAAGAACTGGGAAAGGGATCTTTAGAAAACAGAAGGAGCAAATTACATGCACATAAATGTAATATATTGGAGCACTACAGGCATAATAATATTCAGGAGGAGGAGTGGGAGTGAAGTTTAGAGGAAGGCAGGAATTCAGCATTTTTTTATAATGTTGGACTGATAATAACAGCCAAGAAAATACATGTGATGTATATTTTATTTTATAGGTTCACAGATGTGTACTATGGCTCTGGAGTCTTTACAAGCGTAGCCCATAAAAGTGCCTTGGCATCATGCCACCCAATGTTAGTTCCCAGTGCCTCTATCAAGTAAAGCCACTGGAGTGATCCCCGGGGTGAACTTTCTTTTCCCATCCATTCATCAAGATTACTCTTGAAGAGGGTCAGTGAGGTGCTCTGCTTGACATGTATGGGAAGTGCATTCCAGAGCATGAGCAGTCTCTGGGTTATGAACCTGTCCCTCCAGCATGTTCTGTTGATTGTAGTAATGAGGCTGAGGTTTCTGGAGAGTGTGGTGTGGAGGGATTGGGAATTCTTTAGATGTAGCATTTCTAACAGAGCTGGGTCAGACATGGCTTTGTAAGTCAAGCAGAGATCACCTCTTAGTAGACAATGAGACAGAAAATTGTTGGAGTTTGTTGAGTCTGTCCATGTACGACATGTGTTTAAGGCCTAGGATCCTCTTTGTGAGGTACTTTTCTGGCCTTTCCAGCTGTTGCATGTGTCTAGTGAGGTACATGCCAAATGGGACATTATACTCAATGTTTGGCCTAATGAGGGAAGAGTAGAGAAAGATGATGACCTCTTTCTTCCTGGATACAAAACCCTTGGTAATGAGATGGGCCACATAGAAGGACTTTCTGACCACAGTGACATTGTGGTGGTTGAAGGAGAGGTTGCTGTCAACCTGTGTCCCCAGATCTCTTATAACGCCTCCAGTGCTCAGTGGGCTACCATCAATGTGGTAATTAGTGGGAACTGAGTTTTTCCCAAAGAGGATGACGATACATTTTTTGGCATTAAGCTTACGGCCATGGTTTTGACACCAGTCATTGGTCTCAGTGAGGCCTTTCTGTAGGATGTCTAGATCACTTGGGGAGTTAATAATGGCTAGCCGCTTGCAGTAATCTGCGAACTTGGTCAATCAGAGTCCCTTCGTGTTGGTCTGGACTTCTGAGAAATAGAGGCCAAACAGCAGAGGATCCAGGACCGATCCCTGTGGGACTCCACTCATGACTGGTCAGTGGCCTGACTTGGAGTCCGGTACTTTCACACTGTGGGTTCTATCTGTGAGCCAATTTGCAACCCATCTAGTGATATAAGGGTTGATGCCTAAGTTTGGTGAGTTTATCAATAATTCCTGAGTGGGGAATGGTATCAAAGGCCTTGGCCAGATTGAGGTAGGCTGTATGAACTAACTTGCCATCATCCACAGCTCTGGTGAATGACTCAAAGAAGTCAACCTGGTTGAGCAGGCATGATTTATCTTTCACAAAACCAAATTGCATGGGATCTATAGTTTGGAGATTCACTATATCCTTATTAATTAGGTCTATGATGATGTGCTCCATAGCTTTATATATCAGGCTCGTCAGGCTAATGGCATGATAATTCCTAGGGTCTGTAGTCACTCTCCCCTTTATGGAGAGGGATGAGTGTACCAGTGCACCATTTGGTAGGGACAAAGCCTGATGTGAGGCTGTGATTGAACAGGGCACACAAATGTGGTGCCAGTTCACTTTGTAGTTCATGTAGAACACATCCAGGGATAATGTCGGGTCCCATGGAAGCTGTATTCTTGGCCTTGGATAATGCAGCTTTAACCTTTGCTGCAGTAATGCTGGGTGCCTGGCATTCCTCTGGTATTGTGATTGGTCTTTTAGGGGAGAAGGGGTAAAGTTGGCACTGAATCTGTCAGCCAGTATGTTGGCAATATCTGTTGGCTCGGTATAGGAGGTACCATTGTGCAATAATGCAGAGCAGACCTGGGTATTGCCATGGAGACCAGATTGGCTTCCTTTTTTGGGAGGAGAGCATCTTGGTTCCATTGGGTATGGCTAGTTCCATGTATTTATGTAGGTGTTCCTGCAGTGCATTGGCATATGATTCGGCAGTCATGCATCTTTTTCCATTGACATGGGTGCTGTGAAGTTAGCCACCTCTATTTTTAGAAGCCCAAAGTCAGCTTTGGAGAAGTCTTTCATGGTGGTTACCTTTGTGGGGGTGCATGTGAGATGTGGATTTCCATGGTGATTAGTTTGTGGTCGGATCTTACCAGGGAAGAATTGACTATTGGTGTAGAGCAACAGTTGCACATTAGTAATAACCAGGTCAAGAATGTTGCTTCCTCTAGTGGGGATAAGAATGAGCTGGTCCAGGGCATTGGAATTGATGAATTCCAGGAAGCGTTGGGTCAGTGTGCTGGTGCATGAGTAGTTTTCCCAGTTGATGGAGGGGTAATTGAAGTCACCTAGTATGAGAGTGTTGGGTTGGACCCTAATAGTTTCTAGGGTGCTAAGGAACGTGGAGTGAGATACTTGGGACATGGTTGGGGACCTATAGCAGGCTACAACCTGAATCGCCATCTTACCCAATGTTAGTTGTCCCTGAAGTATCTCAGATGCGTTATGCTGGGCTGCTAGTCTGGAGGTGTGCATATCCTTTATGAATATGGAGACACCACTGCCTTTGAAGCTTCGGTCCATGTTCTGGGGCCAAAAGGTGTGAAATAAGTTGTAGTGCAGGGATGCTTTCTGCTGCTTGAAACCAGGTCTCCGTTACAGCACAAATGTCAATGTTCTCCATTTTGAGGAATGCTTTGAGCAAGTGCATCTTGAGATTTAGACTTCTAGCATTGAGCAGCATGACCCTCAGATTGCATTTATTTATAGCTGTTATGGTGGTAATTTGGTCTTTGGAACATCACCTAAAAAAGGCACTATAGGGGTGGCAACAGCCTTAGCCAGTATCCGGAAACCCAGGGGTAACAGATGCAGGCTATTTTAATGGAAAAATGTTAAAATGGTTTGTTTTCTTTTCTATTAATGCATGCTTGCCATGCCTTGAGTGATAATTTAATAAAGCTGTTTAAAAAACAACAACTTTGCAGTGATACAACTGCATGATTAAAGAGCTGTGAGTAGCTGAGCATTGTGGAGAGCAAGGAAATATAACACATCATTTTTTGCCATTTGTATTATAGTCCTTTGAATGTTAAAGGGACAACCCCAGAGTCTAAAATTCTGACCTAAAGACACTTGCCCTGATACCTTCCCGTTGTCACCACCCATTTACCAAGTCATCATCAACCCTACTCCTGGTTTAAATTTACTTTACGCAGCCCTGTTTTCATTTCCTCCGGTGAACACAATTAAAATATTCAGTTCCTGTTAAAGCTTTCAGTCTCTGATCATTGGGAAAAAATAAGGTTATTACATTTCTGTGTTTTGTTTGTGGTGGGGGTGGTTAGGCAAGAGTTTCAGTGTTTACTTTTTATGAACTCATCAAAAAGCTTATCTTAATCTGGCAGCTCTTTATTTCCTTTATTTATTCTGTAGAGCATAACTGCGAGCAGTATAGTCAAAAGTGTACAGTTTAGTGAATTCATACTAAATCCTATCAGCCTTTTGACATATTCCCCTTACTCTGCAGTAAACCAATCTCAGAATTTGTACGTAAAACTATCACAGGTTGCAGTATTGTACAGACCCCATTGCAACAGTAAGTTTTGGACTTCATTGTTTAAAATGAATCCATTGCTTGCATCACACATATTTTTTTTTTTTTTTTTTACAGAAGATCAGAAATCCATTACACTTGACTAGTATTCGGAGATCAGAAAACAAAACATGAAAAAAAGAACGCTGCTTCTGCTACTGTTTGAAGCTTGTATCACTCTTATGCTTTCTATAGAGTAAGTGGCAGTCATGCATCCCATCATGGCACTTAGCTAGCATTCAGAAATCTGCACAAAATAAAATATGAAATGTAATTAACGGAAAACTGTTAATTAATGGTTTTAGCTTTGTTTTGCTCATATGCTTTCCTGCAAGGTAGTTCCAAATGAGGGCATAACATTCCTGAAAGGTTACTTTTCTCTGAGGATAAAAAGCACAAACCTGGGTACTTACAAGGACAACTTCCTCTAATTCTATCATCATGTTTCTATGACACTCAGGAAATCCTTTCAAATGGCCTTGTTCATTTCCAAATGAATATTTATTTAATTATTCATTTATTAATTTTGAATTTATCATCTGGTGTAAAGTACTGAATCACTGGATCTCTTCCACCCTCAGATACTGGAGTAAACACAAAAGATACATGACATTGTATACAAAGTGAAAGAAAAAAATCTAATTTATACATTTACTATACACAAAATGAATATCAGAGTTGCCTTGACAGTTTAAAGACAATAAATACATGACATTTTATACAGAGTGAATGAAAAAGCAATATATATACATGTGTTATAAGTAGAGTGATATCAGTTGGCACGTTGAAAGAATCATAGTGAAAAGCAGAGTCAGAGCAAGCTATAAGAGAGAGACAGAGCTGTTACAATTTCCTGGAGGCTTGTAAGGAGGAAAATGGGTTTTATGGCATGTTGCTGAACTTTTTTTTGTGCCAAAGATCACAGCTTTGTTTTATTTTTTTTATTTTCATTTTTTTGCATAGCTGTAAGCACACTGTTTAGATTTAGAAGGTCCAACTGATGCTGATTTTGTATGTCTAGGTGATTTGGGCTAAATCTGTAAATCACCTCGTCATCACTGCATAGTAGGAGCTGAAGTTGATGTATATCATGTGGAAGTTTGTTAATGAAACTGGAGAGAAGCAGAGGGGAGCAGAAGGGCCACTTTAGAGCCTTAGAGGACACTGGAGTACATGTTGGCAGGTAGAGAGGGATGCAAGAGTCAATTTTTACTTGAAAGGATCTGTAGGTGAGACGATTCTGGGTCCATTGTCCATCCTGTAGACTGATTCCAATGTCCAGTTGTCCAATAGGTGAGTTACTAGGATGGTGGTCAACCATGTCAAAGCTCCTAGTTAAATCAGTGAAGACTGACTGCATCTGTCCTTTATCCATGCTGAAGAAAATTTTGTTAGTTAGGGTCCATAAATGAGTCAGAGAACTTCTCTTGAGTGCACAATCTATTCTGTTTATTAGAGAATAGCTGACATTTTTGAAGGTAGTAATGAGTTGCTCACTCATTTTGCTCAGTATATGCAGTATTGAGAGCAGTCAATAATGACTGATACTGATCAGTTTGAAATTTTGCCATCATTCTGACGTAGACAGATTGAGTTTGGTAAGCAAAACTTTTATTTGTGGGCTAGAGGTGAGAGTAAAAATTATCTGCAGTGGTATACATGACCCATGGATAGAGATTGTCTGTGACAGAAGGAGAGACTCTCCCTGGAACTGCACCAACTATTTAGCCTTTTTATTTAATTTTTTTTTTTTTTGACTTAGATTTTATTGAATTTTCATAAAACAATAATATGAATTATTGTTACATAGAAAATTAAATCTATCTTAATGTTTCAGCTATACATTTATAACTTATGTATTTCTTTTTATCAAAGACTATGTATTCTCTCACTATCCTGAAGAAATTATTGAATATCAAATCTGTATATTGCTGTAATGCTGAGTAGTTTGATTGCAACCAAATGTTTTCATGGATTTGTTTATATCCAGCTGTATAACAGATGTTCAACCACAAAGATAAGGTTTTTATGGCAGATGATAAAGCATACATCTCTATATACCAGGTAGATTTATACCCCCTGCTTCCCAGTCATTTAAGTGACAATTAATAACTCTTCTGGGTCTACTATTAAACCATAAAAAGTTTAACATCAACTTGTTAAACTATTTTATATATTGTTTAGAAGGGGAAATAGAAAATGCTTGCATAAAATATAATATTTTTGGAAAGATAATCATTTTAATTATCTATAATCTGTCCTCCATTGTAAGGAAGAACTTATTCCATTTTTGTATGAGACATTTCATATGATTTAAAATATTATTATAGTTAAGAGATAGTGTCTCACTTGTGTCTTTAGTTAATCTTCTTCTCTTTTGGCTGTTCCCATTAGGGGTCACCACAGCGGATCATCTGTTTCCATTTCTTCCTTTCCTCTGCATATTGCTCTGTCACACCAACCACCTGCATGTCTTCTCTCATCACGTCCATAAACCATATCTTAAGCCTTCCTCTTTTCCTTTTACCTGGCAGCTCCATCCTTAGCATCCTTTTTTCCAGTATACCCATCATCCCTCCTCAGCACATGTCCAAGCCAACGCACTCTCGCCTCCCTGACTTTGTCTCCAAACTGTCCAAACTGAGCTAACCCTCTAATATAGTGATTCCTAATCCTGTCCATCCTTGTCACACCCAGTGAAAATCTTAACATCTTTAACTCTGTCATGTCCAGCTCTGACTCCTGCCTTTCTGTCAATGCCACCGTTTCCAACCCATACAACATAGCTGGTCTCACTACCCTCTTGTAGACCTTCCCTTTCACTCTTACTGGTACCCATCTGTCACAAATCACTCCTGACACTCTTCTCCACCCATTCCACCCTGCCTATACTCTCTTCTTCACCTCTCTTCCACACTCACCATTCCTCTGAACTGTTGATCCCAAGTACTTAAACTCATCCACCTTCGTCAACTCTACTCCCTACATCCTCACCATTCCTCTATGCTCTCTCTCATTCACACAGACAAATATTCTGTCTTAGTCCTGCTGACCTTCATTCCTGTCCTCTCTAGAGCATATCTCCACCTCTCCAGGGTATCCTCAACATGGTCCCTACTCTCACTACAGATCACAATGTCATCTGCAAACATCATAGTCCATGGGGCCTCCTGTCTAATCTCATCTGTCAACCTGTCCATCACCATGGCAAATAATAAAGGGCTCAGAGCTGATCCTTGATGTAATCCCACCTCCACCTTAAACAGATCTGTCACACCCACTGCAGATTTCACCACTGTAACACTACCCTCGTACATATCCTGTACCACTCTTACATACTTCTCTGCCACTCCTGACGTCCTCATACAATACCACAACTCCTCTCTAGGCACCCTATCATATGCTTTCTCCAAGTCCACAAAGACACAATTCAACTGCTTCTGACCTTCTCTATATTTCTCCATCAACACTCTCAGAGCAAACATCGCATCTGTAGTGCTCTTTCCCGGCATGAAACCATACTGCTGATCACTAATCATCACCTCCCTTCTTAACCTAGCTTCCACTACTCTTTCCCATAACTTCAAGCTGTGACTGATCAGTTTTATCCCTCTGTAGTTACTACAACAATGCACATCACCATTATTCTTAAAAATAGGTACCAAAACACTTTTTCTCCACTCCTCAGGCATTCTCTGACTTTCCAAGATTTCATTAAACAATCTGGTTAAGAACTCACTGCCATTTCTCCTACGCGCCCCCATGCTTCCACTGGTATGTCATCTGGAGCAACAGCCTTTCCATTCTTCATCCTCTTTATAGCTGTCCGTACTTCCTCCTTGCTAATCTGTTTCACTTCCTGATTCACTATCACCACATCATCCAACCTTCTCTCTCTCATTCTCTTCATTCATCAGTCCCTGAAAGTACTCTTTCCATCTGCTCAACACATTCTCCTTGCTTGTGAGTACGTTTCCCTCACTAACCTATCACTCATACCTGCTGCACATCTTTCCCGGCTCGGTCCCTCTGTCTAGCCAATTGGTACATGTTCTTTTCTCCCTCTTTAGTGTCCAACCTTTCATACAACTCTCCATATGCCTTATCCTTAGCCTTCGCCACCTCTCTCTTTGCCATGTTCCTCATCTCCTTGTACTCCTGTCTACTTTCTTCATCTCTCTGACAATCCCACTTCTTCTTCGCCAGCCTCTTCCTCTGTATACTCTCCTGTACTTCCTCATTTCACCACCAGGTCTCCTTGTCCTCTTTCCTCTGTCCAGATGTCATACCAAGCACCTTTCTAGCTGTCTCCCTTACCATCTCTGCTGTAGTTACCCAGCTATTAGGTAACTCTTCACTGCCCCCCAGTGCCTGTTTTAACTCTTCCCTGAACTCCACCTCACAATCACCCTTTTTTAACTTCCACCATTTAATCCTTAGCACTGCTTTCACACTCCTCCTCCTCTTCTTGATCACCAGTGTCATCCTACAGACCACCATTCTATGCTGCTTAACTACACTTTCCTTTGTCACCACTTTACAGTCTCCAATCTCCTTCAGACCGACCTTCCTGCATAGGATATAATCCACCTGTGTGCATCTTCCTCCAATCTTGTACATCACCTTATGCTCCTCCCTCTTCTTAAAATACGTATTCACCACAGCCATGTCCATCCTTTTCACAAAATCCACTACCATCTGACCTTCTGCATTCCTCTTCTTAACACCATACCTGCCCATCACTTCCTCATTCCCTCTGTTCCCTTCACCAACATGCCCATTGAAATCCACTTCAGTCACCAGTCTCTCACCCTTGGGTACACTCACCACCACTTAATTCAACTCACTCCAAATTTTTTTTGTCATCCATTGCACATCCAACTTGCGGAGTGTATTCACTAACAACATTCATCATTACACCATCAATTTCCAGCTTCATAAACATCACTCTATCAGACACTCCTTTCATCTCCAAAACACTCTTGGTATACTGTTCCTTCAAGATAATCCCTGCCCCATTTCCCCTCCCATTCACACAATGATAGAACAATTTGAACCTACTTCCTATACACCTGGCCTTACTCCCCTTCCATCTGGTCTCTTGCACCTCAATATATCAACCTTCCTTCTGCCCATCATATCAGCTAGCTCTCTCGCTATACCAGTCATACTGCCAGCATTCAAAGTTCCTACCCTCATAACTACACTCCTAACCTTCCTCCTCTCTTTCTGCTTTTGGGCATGCCTTCCCCCTCTTCTTCTCCTTCGGCCAACAGTAGCCCAATTTCCGCCAGCACCCTGTTGGCTAACAGTACTGATGGCGGTCGGTGTTAACCCGGGCCTTGACCAATCTGGTAAGGAAATCTGTACTGTTGTCCGCATATGTTATTTGGCAGAGGTTTTACACCGGATGCCCTTCCTGACATAACCCTCCTCTTTTATCCGGGCTTGGGACCGGCACGAAGAAATGCATTGGCTTGTGCATCCCCAGTGGCTGGGTTTGTGTCTTTAGTTAATGTTTGTCTTTCGGCTTTTTCCCGGTAAGCGGTTGCCACAGTGGAACTCCGGTCCACTAATAATTGGCAGTAAATTTTTATGAAATGCCAAGGTGACAGCTCGACACCCAACCTTCAACGAAGACACGACCATTTACTCATGCATGTCTTTCAAATGCTACCCAACCGCGGGGAGGACATGCAGACTCCACACAGAAGGCACTGTGTCTTTAGTTAATAAAACCCCTAAATATTTAATTGTATTATCAGAAATAAGATATTGAGAGAATTACTTATTCAAATTCATTTTGTCAGAGTTCAATAACAACAATTGTGTTTTGTTTCCATTGAATTTAAGTCCAGAGACAGACTAAAAGTGCTTATTTTACTTCAGTAAAGCATCTAATGAGCTAACATTGCCATTTAGATCAAGCAGGACATCATCAGCAGAGAGCTGAACCTTCATTTCTAGTTCCCTCCCACTCTGGAAACCTTTCTTGCTTGGGGCTCTATAACTGAAGCAAGCAGAGGAGATAAAGGGCATCCTCTAGTAACTGATATAGATGCAGAGAGACATGACTAAATCTTGACATATGCTGACAATTTCTCAAAAAGTGATTTAATTAACTGAATACACTTAAGAGAGAAACCATATTTGTCTAAAGCTAGTATTAACTAGTTGCAAGCAACTGAACTGAAGGCATTGTTTATGTCTAGACTCACCAAGGTCATGCTCCTCTTTGTAAGATTTACATAATCAATTAATTACAGAAATAATTCTTTTAATGTTGCCATAAGTGTTTCTATCCTTAATAAAGCCTGTTTGATCTTCATCTAATAATAAAGAAAGCAACTGCTTAATTCTATCTGTATGAATTGTCATGAACAGTTTGTAATCAACATTCAAATGAGATATTGGTCTATAAAGAGGAGCATTCAGCAGCACTTCTTTTAGATTTCAAAACCATATACCATCCTTTACTAAGTTAACCTCCTTTAAAATCAAAACTAAAGCTTCCTTTGACAGAAGTTTAAACATTTCTGGTATAATATTATCTATCCCAGGTGCTTTATTAAGCTTTAATTTATTAATTTGTGGTTGAAGTTCAGATATTGTTATTTGTTTATCAATTATCAAGGAACTTAATATGCTGATCCTGTTACTTTAATTTTATATATGTTTGAGAAAAAGCACATTATATGTTGCAATTCTAGTTTAATACTTTGAGAGTTAATATTATGATAGTGTATTTTAAATGCCTCTAACACTCCCTCCAAATCTGACACTTTCTTCTTACAACCTGGTAAATGTACTTCCTTTATCTGATGTGATTTTATTATCTTTTGGCTATTCTCTTCTGATTTCTTGGATTCATTGTATAAGAAACAAATCTAATATTTTCTAAGTCAATCATAGTTATGTAATGTAATATTTCTAAATATTTTTTTATTTTTAACTTCCAGTTACTTAGTTAGATGCTTCATCCTTTTTTGGATGTTAAGTTTTAACTCATCAATATTTGTCTGTAACTCCACCAGATCTTTATTCAATTTCTTCCTCTTATTAATGTACCAGGTTCAGATTTTCCCATATAAATAAGATTTCAATGACTCCCACACATATATCTCTGAGGTGACTCCATTTAGATTTGACTCAAGAAAGGAATATATTTCCCTGATATAAAATTCTTTAAAATCTTTTAAACTTGTTATGTAAGATGGTATTCTAGTAACAGGAACCCTTTGTCTTGCATCTACATCTAAGTCAAATGTAAGTGCATTGTGGTCTGAAAGGGGGGATCCCTTTTAAACCTTAAAATACTGAAAGATCGTCTTTCAGTATCTCAAGACTAAAGTATCAAAAGTGCAATTAATCGAAACTGCACTTTACCGAGTGTTACATTATCATGTCTGCTGGTAGTGTGGTGTGTTGTGGTTTGTGTTAGTGGTGCATTGTGGTCTGGGAGTTGGATATGATGGACAATGTGTGGCTGTGTATGGAGAATCAGGTAGGTTGCAAGTGCTTAAGGGTTTTGCGTGTGTTTTTTTGTTTTTTAGTTTTGTGAGTTGGATGGGTTAGATGGGTGAGTTTGTGTGTGTGTTAGTGTTGAAGGTGGTGTGTTTTTTGGATGTGCAGTTTGTGTATTTTTCGCATGTATGTTTAGTGGTGTGCAAAGTAAGTGTAAGGTGCGTAAAGGTAGTTTTTTTGTAGTTTGTGGTAGTGCAACGTTGGAGTTGGTATATATAAGTAGGGGGGTGGGGGGATACATGGGGGCTTACCTCCCTGCTTATGCATAGGTTTTGTAGATATGTGTGTTTAGTGTCTTAGATAGAGTTAGTGGTGTTTGTGATGTTGTGGTGGAGGTTATATTAAAAAACTGAATGTCGCTTACTGTAAATTCGGTATTATGAATTTTCGGTATAGTGGCATTCTGTTTTTTTAATAATTCAGTATAGTGGGTGTTTGATGTTTAAGTCACGAGATACTGAAAGTCAGTCTTTCAGTCTTTTGAGATTTAAAAGTAGACCCGAAAGGGAACGTGAAATGCCCTTAATCTTGTCAAGCTTTATATTTAATTCTGTTGATATGTAGACTCCATCAATTCCTGAATGAGAACCATGTCTATGTAAATAAAACATTTAAAGTAGTGAATCTGCTTCAGCATATTAATTTATGTCAACTAGATTAAACATGTCAGTGAATTCAGTCAATGCCTTTGAAGTAGCTGTATTCCTAGGTGTGTTTATCGTGCTAGTGTCAGTGTCTTCCATTATACAATTAAAATCTCCAGCCAGTATTATATTTCCTTTTCAGTATTGCATGATGTCTTCTATCTGTTGTTTAACTACCTTGACTCCTAGTCCAGGGATCTGGTAAAGATTCACTAAGGTATATATTTTTCCATTCACTTCTAAATTAACCAAACACAGCATCCCTGAACTGTCTTAATAAGTATTTATAACTTTAGGCATTATGGTTGCATTCTTCCATAGAATCATTACATCTCTTGTCTTTTGTTTATGTGAGCTTCTCAAAACTGTATAATTTCTAATAGTAAGTTATACTGATAGAGCTAGTAATCAGTCACATCACCCCCTCATCAGCCCGCACTAAACCCTGTAGGAAATGCAATTTTTGTTATATGATAGATAGTACTGCAACTTTTATACACCCTGTTAGTAAACAGTGTTTTAGTTTTCATGTTATGGCCACATGTGATACAGAACATATTGTTTATTTAGCCTACTGCACGTCTTGCCCAGCATTTTATGTGGGCCAGATGGACAGAAGGCTTAGGGATAGAATTAGTGAGCACCAACACAATATTCGCATTAAATCAAATAAAAACGCCCTCTCGAAACATGTTTTAGAAACATCTGTACTACATAAGTTTAAGTTTCTAGTTATACAGGTTAACACACCTACTATAAGAGGAGGTGATGTTATGAATTATACAGAACAAAGTGAGACTAAATGGATTATTAGGTTGAGGGCGGACAGGGAGCCTGGATTGAATGATACAGTTCCCCTGAGACCCATGCTGAAAGGCAGAAAATTGAAGGTCTAAAAGTCTAGAATATGGATTAGCACACACACACACATATATATATATATATATATATATATATATATATATATATATATATATATTTATTACATATTATGGTATTTATTGAAGTGGCATTGTTTAGTATGAAGAACTTATTGGAGATTTTGTATCATGTTTTAAATGAGTTATTTTATTGTCCTTATATATAGGGTTGCAATGGTTAATTGCTTTATATTAATTAATTGCAGGTTATGTGATTATCTTACAGGATATGATGTCATTGTTTAGAAGTATTTATAGGGTTTTTACAAATGTATAGCGTTTTGGCTTGAAGAAGCCCATAAGGGTGAAAGCGCTTGCCGTATTTGATTATCCGTCCAATAAATTGGAAATTTTATCTACTTGGTGAAGTGAAGACTGTTTTATCTTTTTGGTGAAGTGAAAAACTGCCTTGTATCGTATATTGCTACTATTACGGAAACTTGTTGATGTGGATTTATATATCTGCCTTTTTACACTCCTGTACTTTGCTTTTCTTACATTACTAATAGTAAGTTTGTTTAAGTCTGCTTCTAAAAGGTGTGTTTCCTGTAAAAATATAAGTTGTGGATTTAAAATGTATAAGTATTTAATCAAACTTCTTTTACAACTGTTATTTAAACCATTTACATTAATGGAGATGCATTTCATAACTAAATTATCATTTACAGAATTTCTGTGTATGTATAAGTGGCATAATCAGAGAGAAAAAAGTAAGAAACATATATCCTTGTAGATAGAATGACTTAACTACTTGTGCTATAACAATATTATTAAGTTAGGTACCCCCCCACAAAAAAAAAAAAGGGAGAAAACAAAAATAAAACATTAAATGTTGAACTAAAACACACTCTGTACAATCTATGGGGAAAACGGAGCCCCTACACTTGAGTTGCCAAACCATCCAAATGCACCCTCTAAAGCCCTTTCCAACTCATTCCCAGGTCTGACAATCTAATTACATTATATGCTAACAAAAGGCAAACAATTATTACTAGTAGTTATCTAATTAAGTGATGTGTATATAAAAACAGTCTCCTTATAATAAAAATACCACCACTTAAATATGCAATTAATAAACTGAAATTCAATTGCAGTGACTATAATGAGCATATTTAATATCCCATATGCATCACTGTTAACTTCTAAAAAGGTTTAAAAAATAAAAGTCTTCATGTTCTTTTTACTGTTAATATTGAAAGCCAAAAAATAACTAGAAGTTCTATTATGAATAAATAAATTAAACATAGCTAAATAAGGTTAAATAGGTTTGCAAAACCATTTTTGTTAAAAAAAGTGTGTGATCACATTAAATAGCCAGTCAGCTAGTACAGCTGTAGTGGTCTACCTTGCTAGCTAGTGCAGTTGCATCATTCCTGAATCTTAGTTTCATTTTGACGAAACCACACCTTCATAAAAGGATTTAGACTGTGGAACCTCTCAAGCTCATGGGAAAAGCTTAAAAAAAGGGAATTAAGGAGTTTTAGCATGACACCTCTGTGGGAAACCAAGAAAAAAGGTAAGTAAACATTTTTGAACACTTCAGAATTATGGCTTGAGCTTGCAGTAATCCATTTCACATAACAGCTGTACAAATAACATTACTAAGCACTATAGCTGGCATTAGGCACCCGCCAAACCCGCAGCCACAGGGAGCCTCCAATTATCTCCCCATGAATGAGGGGGGTTCCTATTACGTGATCGAACTTCAGCAAGTTTGAACCCTATATGGTCGAAACCATATAGTCGGACTTGCAGAAGTTCGAACACATAAAAAAAAAAAAATAATAAAACATGCAACAGTAAACTAACTGTTGCAAGCAGGGGGGCAAGCCGCCCTGCACCCCCCACACCCCACGCTCTTTAAATATACCAACTCCAAGACCACAATATAGTGCGGAAAGGGAATATTTACTGTTGCATGTTTTATTTATTTATTTTTTTGTTTTCTGTGTTCGAAGTTTTGAAACTTCGAACAGACAAATTCAATATTGTCGTGTTCGAAGTTTGAAAACTTTGATCATGTAATAGGAACCCAAATGAGGGCCCCCATGCAGCAGCCACAGATTTTTCCAGTGCCTAAATTTGTTTCGGCACCTTGTGGCTGTCTGCACGGATGTGTACCATGGCATCTATATTAGAAGAATGAAAAGAATAAACATCAAGCGGCCTAAAGGCCAAAAATGCTGGACCTCGAACTCGCTATTCCACAAACCCCACTAAATATATATACCAACTCTGAGATCGCACTATAGTGAGGAAAGGGCAAATATTCCAATCCTCGCTGTACTGGGATCTCACAAAAAGCACTTCGAGGTCCGGCATTTTCAGCCTTTAGACTGTTCGATGTTTAGTGTTTTCGTTCTTCTAATATGGACCCATCCCATGATGTCACCACTCTGTGTGATCGCAAACTATTTTCCTTTTTTTTTTTTTTACTTGTCTGTAAGCTGCACTCAATCAGGTTCACTTCAATGAAGCAAGAGACCTGATTGGCTGCAGCCAGGGAATTCAGTAATAATTTTTTTAACAAGGAAATGCTTTGCTAGTTGAATGAGGTGAACATACAACTTCAGGAAATATATGAATGATTATACATAGTTCACATCTAAGATTAATGCTTCCTGCATCTGTAACATCTGCACATTTTTCATTAAACTATTTCTACATCACAACTAATTGAAAAAAATATTTGCTCTGCAACTCCCACGCATACTTCAAATTAAGCATTTTTGCTGGGGAAGAAGACAGTGCGGTCTCCATGCTGGTGGCAAGCTCCCATATCCCTGAATTTATATATGCTAACTTCAGTTAACCCAACAGTGGAGAAATGGGAAATTGCTACTAATGCACACAACAGTCTCACACAAACAATAGTTATACTGTGCCTAAGAAACTCACATTTAACCAGTACTAACACGTGAGTTTTCAGCCACATGATTTTGGGTAGTTAGAGCCAGACTGACTGGCATTCAGTTTCTTGAAAGAAATGGAGATCAAGCTGTCTAGCGTAGAAAAGGCTACCAATATTAATAGAAATAGCCACTCGCTCACTAAGGAACCATTATGCATGGTTTGCATACCACAAGAACCTGAAAAACACATATGCTTCTCTCTGATGAACTCACTACAATGGACTGCTTTTCAAGAAATACATTTTCTTGTTTCCCACTACAGCTTCTGTTGTCAACCACATCCCTTCCCCACCATCTGTCCAATTACCCCTTCAAGACAAGACTCAAGTGGTGAATCCTCAGTGTAAGTGTAGAGAGAAGAGATCAGAATATGGCAGGGTCCTGATGACTGTAAGGCTTTTTTTGCATGCCCTACCTACTGTCCCACCCTCAAATCTCAATGTGCATTTCATGAAAGAAATTTCAGTGCAACGGGATACACTGACACAAAGAGAAGTTCTGCAAATATTCTCATGCAAAGTTCAAATTTCATGGTAGTACTAAAGCTGTCTTCATCAGCTTCAAATCTAAAACTCCCTTGAGAAGCATCTTTATTGTCTGTGTGGAAGGCAAAGCATGTTCCTAAGGAGGGCATGTAAACAATGTAAAACAATATAATTTGACAGAGGAGAATAACAGGTTTTAGATAGCAGAGCAGCTGTGAAATAATTGCTCATGACCTGTGGGTTCTATATTATTAATGGTGCTATGACAGAAAAAAAATAATTTTGACATGTATACCTTCCCAGCAGAAGGACTTATGAATGTCTATTCATCAATTGTCACTTGAACATAGAGCAGTTCATTCCTGTAATAAAAGTGACAGCAGCATCCTAGCTATGAGATGAAGTGAATGCAGGGATGGTTTGGTTGTAGCAGCCCACTCTGTTGCTGGAATAGAAAATGCTCCCCGTGGGGAAATTTCAAGGACTGGATTGGAGAGCCAAGAATGTCTATGACAAGATCATGGTCTTTTCAGACTTGTTGGCTGTTGGTGAAGCACCCACCAAGAGGAAAAAACGCTGAGAGAAGAAAGGAGCCACTTTTGAGATTTTAAGTATTTTTCTTCAGATTATTTGCTAAGTTTTTCTGCATAGCCGCCTACTTTGAGCATGTTCTGGCTTGTTAAACTTGATTTCTGCATTAGTAACTGTATTTAGAGCACAACCTAGAGCTGTTTACTGAATTTCCTGTTTGCACTTATTTTTAAAATTGTTTTTTTCTCAAAACTTGCATTTTATCTGTCTCCGGCCTAGCACTCAAGTGTGGGGTCATTTACTGCACTGTTATAACTTGTTGATACTTGTGAACCTCTGCTATCTCTGAAAAAAACAAAAAAACAAACAAATCTTGCTTTTTTCCCACTTTTCTGAGATTTAAAAAAGTTCAGTTACAGGCTTGCTGCTCTGAACTGTTTGTAAGTTTCTTGGAGGCCATTTTTTGCTTTGGCTGAAGGGAAGTCTTTCTGTTCATCAGTGTCAGTGATAAATATTGAGCAGCCTGCCTGCCTCTGTGGGAGTGGTTACTGACTTGAAACTGTAGTTTTATTGGCCATTTTGGGTCAATTCCAAACTCCTTGATCTTCCTCTCTTAAATCCCTCTTTTGCATGTTTTTGCGCGTTTTTGTGCATAGCGCAACAACGGGCAGCGCCACCTAATTGGGTTTAAACTATTCCTGGCTCCACAAAGTCTGCTCTTCACTTTTTCCCTTAGAACTGCTCTATCTCTCAATTTAAACACCATATTCTCATTCTAAGGCCCTTCACTGGTCCAAATAAGTAATCTTACAAGTTAGCACTATTAAGCCATAAGCACTACTTACTCTTATACTCTCTACGATTACCTTGTCCCCTATTGGTCCGTCTTAATTCAGTTTCCCTATATTACTCTAGCATGTCCAAAGGTCAGTCAATGGTTTCCACTCCAGTCCAGCTGGTGAATCTGGGAATTTTGAGGCAAAGTTACAACTGTCTCATGTACACGGACAACCCTCTCCTCCTCCAAACAGGTTCAAATATATGTGAGAGATGCAACCATATAGCCAAACTGGAGGCTGAGCTCTCTCATCTCAAAACTGCTGAAACCAGTCAGGAAGAGAAGGTAACCTCACACAACACAATTCCAGTATCACATAGCCCCACCACATCAGCAAACCAAACACATAAATACACAAAAACATACTCGGAGGCTCTAAATAAAAATCTACCTAAGCAACAGAGACCTCCAAAGCAGACATCCAAGCAAACGCTACCCCAAACCAAAACACGCACAACACATAGCCCACAAAGTCAGTGTGCCAAGCAGCCACAGCCCTTAAGGCTGAATAACACACCTGATACTCTTGTAATAGGTGACTCTATTGTCAGACACACTGACGTCCCGCTCACCAGGCTGAATAAAGAGAAGGTCACAGTGAGCTGCCTGTCAGGCACTAGGATCCGCCACATAACGCAAGCACTCAGGTCACGCCAAAGCAAATACAAATATGACTCAGTCATTGTACATGCTGGTGTGAATGACCTGAGACGTACCTCCCTGGACTACATGAAAAGAGATATAGAGGAGCTCTCTGATCATGTAGCCCAGGCTGCTATGACCCTGACCTTGAGCAGCATCTTACCCTCACCCAGAATGATGCCACAGTACAAAGACAAAATGATTGATTTTAACAATTGGCTAAACTTTTGGTGTCATTCTAAGAGGATCCAGTGTCTGTCAGCCTGGGATGACATGCTCGACAAGCCACGTTGCTTCGCTAGGAATGGCTTGCACCTGTCACCACTGGGCTTTTGGATATTGGCAAAGGCTCTTGCCACCCCCATAGTACCTTTTTTAGGCAAGGCTCAAAAGTCAAACCCACCTCCATAGACAGCACAAGAAACAAGAAACTAAGTGTAATGCTGCTAAACGCCAGAAGTCTTAACCTCAAGATGCACGCACTCGAAGCTCTCCTCAGTATGGAGAACATTGATATCTGTGCAGTGACAGAAACCTGGTTCAAGGCTCCAGAGAGCACCCCAGCACTACCAGGTTATACCTCATATCATGCTTTTCAGCCCCAAAACCTGGACCAAACCACAATAGGAGGAGGAGTTTCCATATTTATCAAGGATATCCACACCTCCAGGTTAGTGGCATTGCACGAAGTATCGGAGATCATCCATGTGCAACTAACAGTGGGCAAGACTGCTTTTCAGTTTATAGCATCCTACAGACCACCCTCACAAAGTCAGGAATCCCACTCGGCTTTCCTGAAAACAATGGAGAACATGAAGATCTCTCCGAACACCATTATATTGCGTGACTTCAACTACCCAAACATAGACTGGGAGCACTACTCAAGCCCCAGCACCTTAGCCCAAAGGTTCCTGGAAATTATAAACTCAAATGCTATGGAACAACTAGTCACCACTCCCACAAGAGGGGATAACATACTAGACCTGATCATTACCAACATGGGGACTCTATGCTCCACACCTGAAGTATATCCCTCATTGGTAAGATCAGACCATAAATTAATTTCACTGGATGTCCACATCCCAACCCCACCCCCAGCCCAGAAAACCACAGTGAAAAACTTCTCAAAAGCGAACTTCTCACTTCTCAAAACTGAAGTGGAATCCTTCAAGGCCCCAGGGCCAGTGGAAACTATGGCCCAAACTGCAGAATCCTATATAAACGCATACTACGGACATCTCCAGGAATGCATGGATCATGCTATCCCAAACAAAACCAAAACCCAAACATCCAAAGGCAGGCATCCAGTCTGGTGGACCCCAGCCATAAATAAACTGTACAACAGAAGGAGGAAGATACTACATGATAGAGCAAAATCCCTAATAGGGAAGGCATCTCTGATCAGTACTAGCAAAAAATTACGATCCCTCATAAAATCCTCCAAGGCCAGCTTCGAGAGAAAAATTGCTCAAGACACTAAAGACAATCATAAGGCTTTTTTCAGTTATGTTAGGAACCTGGGATGCAACTCCCAGACTTGTTCTGAGTTGATTCTAAACGACAAAAAATACACTGAACCCACAGACATCTCCAATATCCTGGCAGACAGGTTCAGTGCAAACTTCTCCACTCCCTCCCCCCCCAAAAAAGAGCAAGTATCTATCCCGGCAGAGGGCTGCCTCCCAAACATCTCTGATGCTCAGGTGAAGGCTGCCCTCTCCAAAGCAAAAAAACACTGCTTCCATGGGACCAGATGGCGTCCTGGGTTGCGTCCTACATGAACTCCAAGAAGAACTAATCCCTCAAATTAAACAGCTGTACAATCTCAGCCTCACTACAGGATATGTGCCCACAGAATGGCGTACAGCAACAGTGGTCCCACTCCACAAAGATGGAGCCTCTATGGACCCTGGAAACTATCGCCCCATAAGCCTGACTAGCTTAGTCTGCAAGGCTATGGAGAGGATCATCATGGAGCTTATAAACAAAGACATTGGGGACCTACAGACACTAGATCCTACCCAGTTCGGCTTCGTCAAGGGCAGATCCTGCCTTTTGAACCTGGTTGACTTCTTCAAAACAGTCACCAAAGCCATAGATGAAGGGAAGGTAGTCCACACAGCCTATCTGGACCTAGCAAAGGCATTTGACACAATACCCCACTCGGGCATCATAGATAAGCTATCCAGCTTAAATATAAACCCCTACGTCACAAGATGGGTCGCAAACTGGTTCAAAGACAGAACCCACAGAGTGAGAGTTGCTGGAGCCATGTCAGACTCGAAACCGGTCACAAGTGGCGTCTCACAAGGTTCTGTCCTGGGACCGCTCTTGTTCAGTATATACTTTTCCGAGGTACAGGCCAATGTGGGAGGACTATGGCTCACCAAGTTCGCAGATGACTGCAAACTAGGCGCCATAATCAACTCTCCAGCTGACACAAGCATCCTTCAAAAAGGTCTCACAGAGACGAATAACTGGTGCCAGAGCCATGGTCTAAAGCTAAACGCCAAAAAGTGTATAGTCATACCCTTTGGCAAAAACAATGTGCCCACAAATTACCACATAGGCGGTAACCCATTAGGTACAGAGAAAGAAATTAGGGATCTGGGGACCCAAGTTGATAGCAATCTGTCCTTTGACAACCACATTGCCAAAGTGGTTAGAAAGACCTTTTACATAGCCCACCTCATCATGAAAGGATTCACCTCTAGATCAAGAGAGGTAATCGTGCCCCTTTATTCATCCCTCATCAGGCTCATCATAGAATACAATGCCCCTTTTGGGATGTACCTTACCCAATACCTGCAGCAATTAGAAAGACCCCAAAAGTACCTCACCAAGAGGATCAAGGGACTCAAACAGATGCCATATGCTGCTCGGTTAAAAAAACTCCAGCTCTACTCAGTTGCATACCGCCTACTTTGAGGCGATCTATGCCTGACATATAAAGTTATGTCCAATCCAGAATTAATGGACATGCTCCACCTCATTAAATCTAAATCCCTTAGAGCCACGCGCTCAAGGGATTTGAACCTCAGCACTGAAATAAATAGAACTTGCTGGAGGGACAAATTCATAATCCAGAGGCTCCCTTTGCTCTGTAATAGAATTCCAATTCATGTTAGGCAGAGCACCTCATTGAATCTCTTCAAGAAGAATCTTGATGAGTGGATGGGGGATCGTAGGTTTGTCCCAGGGATTACTTCCGTGTCACTATTAGACAGAGGCACCGCAAACTAAACCTTAAAAAGGGCACAGTATACTCAAATCAAGGGGTGGCATAAGCCAAACAAAATCGGGCTAGGCTTATAATTGCCCCAGGGCAGATAGCCTAGTATGAACCTATGAACCTAAGAGGACAAAATTAAATGGGCTTTCTCTTCTGCTTTTGCTAGAACTCTTTGATCTAGAACTGGTGAAAACAATTAATCTGTGCTACAATTGTGATAAGGCCTTCTGGGTAGTTGAGTGTCTTCTGCAGATATAAATGGTTCCCATGTGCATGTCTTCAAGCAGATATCAGGTTTTGAAAGATGTTCAGATACAGTTGCCATTCGTTATCCAGATGAATATCCTGAACAATAATATTTGTTGGAATATTTTCATTAGTAAGATGAACAACTTGTATATGTTGATCCATGGATAACACTCATTCCCATAAATGCATGGGTAGCCTTCAAAGACAGTAAAACACCCAGCAACTTTGCTAAACGACTGTTGAATTGTCTATGTTCACATGTAACACTCTTAATTATTCATTTCCTACTACTTTGAGAGCCAAGATGAAAGACAGTATTTTTTTCAGGTTGGTGGACTTACACAAAACTAGTTGCACTGACAAGACTCTGATGTGTACTCCAGATCTACTATCAGGTTGTTGGAAAGCTGAGATATAGTAATATTTTTCCAGAGTTTAGGAACACTGTCTCTACTCACCATTTCAGTTCAATTATTTACTAAGGATGGGATCGGAAGAAGTGTCTGAAGATAACAACATTGTAAGCACACAAGGGCAGGAGGTATTTGATTGTCTGATAGAGCTGCTTTTAGAGAAACTGAGTCTGTTGTTCACAACTAAATGAATTGGTACCCACAAAGCTTTACGCTTTATTCCAAGGTTTTATGGCCTCAGATATATATTAGTTAAGCATTGCAAGGGACAACTTCCATTGAGTGTGCATACCTGTGTGTGGCTGCATGTGGGGCTTTTTATTAACACAAAAAGCATATGACAAATTCTGCTATAGTTAATTGGGTTAGACCAATCAGATTCAATATAAAGTAGATAGAAAAAATATATTTATTTATTTAGTTATTGTATTTAACATTTGATAACCGGGAAAGTCCACTGGACACATGTCCTTTTTCAGTGGAGGCCCGGGGAGAAAAGCTCCACAGATAATTAACAACAAAGATCAATGGTGGTAGACAATAAACAAAATGATCATGTCAATTATAGAAAAAAATACATCATAATTAAGAAGATACAAGTATAAAATATATGTACATACAGATGAATTAGGAAAACGTATAAACAAATATTATAGGGAAGAATTAAAACACCTAAGTTTTAAAAATAGTTAATAACTTTGAGCTATAAGACCATTGGATAAATGAACAATATCTGGAGCAGGACTGATCATGCATACTTTTTATCTGCAGTCAGTTATTGCAAAAGGAATGCATTTTATTACTGATATTGGAAAAAAAATAAAACTTGTACCAGTGGGCTGTATTAGCTTAACGAACACTGTGAAGACAACATCAGTAAAACATTATCATATTACCCTGCACATTTAGTAACACACCAGTTTACTACCTTGACTGCTGTCCCATTGCTTTCCTGTTTTTCTTTGAAATCATAGTGGATTTAGCTTTTGGTTGTGAATTTTCTTGAGTACAAGTTGCATTCATAACTCATCTTCTTCATGAGTCTAATACTATGTCTGCAAACAAACTCTGAATGTTATTTGCAATCAATCTCCGCAGTACAGCTCACTGATATATTTTGCCACCTTCTTCCTTACCAGGTCAACTGTGCTTATATGGGCCAAAAAAGCAGTCGTTCAGATGTTTAGCTAGGGATGATATTGTATTAGGTTCATAAGTTCATAGGTGTGTATAGGCTAATGGCCCAGGAGCCTTTACAAGCCTAGCCCTTAGGATTAACCTGGCATTGTTCCCAGTTTGGAAGTTCCCTAGCTCTGTCAAGTAGAGCCACTGCAGTGCTCCCCGGGGTGAATTTTCTATTTCCCATCCACTCATCAAGATTTCTCTTGAAGAGGGCCAGTGAGGTGCTCTGTTTGACATGTGCAGGAAGTCTATTCCATAGCATGGGCAGTCTCTGGTTATGAACCTGTGCCTCCAGAATGTTCTGTTGATTCTGGTAATGAGGTTGAGGTCTCTGGGGCATGTGGTGTGGAGGGATAGGGATTTCTTTAGATGTAGTATTTCTTATAGACTTGGGTCAGACATGGCTTTGTAAGTCAAGCAGAGATTGCCTCTAAGTATTGTACTGTACACCAGTAATCTTGTAGTGACAAGTACCATAAAATAATCTTTTAATATGTTTATGTTAAGCTGCCATTTATGAGGAGTATGGTATCTGTAAGCCATAAGTCATGACTATTTTCCCCTTCAAATAGTAACATAGCTTCTTTAAAGCCCACTTTGTAGCTTCTTAATGGAACAAAGTATAGTGTGCTCTTTTTCTTCACTTATATATTTATAAATCATAAACATTTTATCAATGTGAATGTCTTATGTCTTTAAATTAGCAAAGCATTTAATCTCTAATAACCAAAAATTACTTTCACATTCAAAACAACACATAAATCTTGCTCATACTATTTTAATAACTCAGTGAGAAAGGGAAAACATGGAGTTTAAATGAAATAAAACTGCTAATAATAAATAACACATCTCCCGTCCCATAAAGGCTTTCTCTTTTTTTTTTTCATAGAAGGAAGTCATGTTCTAACTTTGTGGGCCCTGACCTAGGTTCTCTAGCACATACCTCTCAATCCCTCAGCACAATAAATTTGCACAAAGGCAAAAATAATGGGGGGGACAAAGACCCAAAAATGGGGACAGAGTCTAAATATTGCTCTTATAAACTTAGAATGCTGATGGAATAGCAGGATTTGTGCTAGCATGCATTTTTCTGAAGGATATGGTCTGGAACTCAAATGTGTATCATTACTTAGTGACTTCAATCCTCAATGATGTGGAAATCCAGAATCACCTCTAACAAAAGGGGAAAAAAGAGAAAAAAGGGATGGGGCAAGACAAAATAAAGAAAATGTGGTTTAGTATTAAGCAATATACTTTGCCATGAATAACTACTGAAATACAAAATACTCAAATATATGCATGTATGTGTGTGTGTGTGTGTGTGTGTGTGTGTGTGTGTGTGTGTGTGTGTGTGTGTGTGTGTGTATTAATAGATTTATATGTTTGTTTTTTTCCCTGCTTACCCTGAAGGAAGAGGTAATAGATTGAACTTGTGTGTCAGGTATGGGAATCTTGTGCATTGCCAAGATGCTGGGAAGACATGTTGGTGATGTATCCCCATGCATCACATACTACCTGGCAGTTGATGGACTGGTAGCCCTTCCTACTATAGTACCCCTCCCTCCATGGACCAGATGGGTCATAGGTTCATTGGAGGTTACTAGGCTATTGGCCCTAGGGAATGTAGAAGTCTAGGCATGTAAAAGACCAAGTTTAGACAGTCATTGTTAGCAGAGCGATACTGTGATCAGTAATGACTGCCCCTGTTCATGAGGGACATAGGTGCCACCCCCCCCCCCCCCGGATGAATTTATGATCACCCATCCAGTTGTCAAGGTTGTGCTTAAATAGGGTCATTGAGGAACTTTACTTCACATGAAGTGGGAGCTTATTTCAGAGGAGTGGTAATCTCTGAGAGATATATCTGTCTCTCCAACATGTTCTGTTGATGTCATAGGGCAGGTTGAGGTATTCTTGTCCCATTTGATTTGCAGATGTGCAGCAGTTTCATTAGAGTAGGATCCAAGACTGCTTTGTAGACCAGGCACAGGTCACCTCTCAGTAGTCTGTATGATACAGAGTACAGTGACGGCTTTAAGTCTTTCCATGTATGTCATGCTTTGGAAGCCCTGGATTCATGACAAGAAACCTCTGTGGTCTCTCCAGTTGCTACAGGTATCTGATGAGGTACATTCAGAAGGATGCATTGTACTCAATTAGTGGTTTGATAAGGGTCAAGTACAGAGGTGTACAAAAGAAGGTTACTGTAGCTTGCGTAGGGGCAGTGAGCTGCCTAGAATCAACAAAGCGGAATACATTACTGTAATCATTATTTTTTTTTTCACTTTCCTCACAATCACACATCAAACATGTATACAGGTTACTGCTTTTTGGGGTTGGGGTGAAGAGTGAGGAGGCATGCTAGATATGTATGTCAGCAGTCACTTGAAATAAGTGACTGTGGCAATTTAAAGTTCTGCTTTCATCCCAATCTAACATCAGAGGGATGCATAGGCAGTGACCATCTTTTATTGTATTATATTTTTTGGAGGGTTACAGAGGCATGCAGTATTTCCAGACAGGACCTGTATATCCTCACAATTGGCTTGTTAGTTTATTGTGTGCTACTATTTTGTCAGCTTTGAACATTAAACCTTGGGCACAACTTATGTATTCCTTGAAAGAAAAAAAATAGACTGAAATTCTTTTCTGTCTCGTGATTTTTGTTTAGTCCACCATTTGATTAAAACGTTGGGAAATGTTCTAAATCTGCAACACCTATCACTTCTGGGGGCCCTGGCTTAATTGAGTTATTTCCTAAATTATTATTACTGTGCTGTTTTGACCAGAGAAGGTGTGTTGAAAGCATGCAAGAAAAATAAAATCTGAACAACCAAATGAATTTCTTTTTTAATCATTTCTGTTCAAGCCACCATTGCATGAAAAGGTTGTGTGAAAAGAAAAGAAAACTTACAATTTTTCATCAGAGCATATAGAAAGTTATAGCTTCTTGAAAAAGCTGAAAAATAAGGCAAAATGAGAGAAAAGGAAGAAAAAATGTTATGTGTGTGGTATGGAGAGCACTGGAGGAGTGTATGTATATATGTGTGTGTGTGTGTGGGGGGGCTATTAGGAAATCATTTCATCTAAGTCAAGCCCTGTACACAGAATTGTTGAAATGATTAACTGTTGCAACTAAATGCTTGAAACTGTAAATTTCCTTTGGGAGATGAGTCAACACAGTGTGGTACGTAGGCCTTTTGTAATGTAAGGCCATTGTAGCTACAGGTCAATTTGTGCGTACTACTTCTAAAAGATTGTAGCATGAACTAAAATGTTGTTTAGGAAAGGTGGCAGTGACAGGGTGATAGTTTGGAAGTACTTAGGGAACCCCCAACTTGACATTTGCTGAGGGCCACCAGAATGCTAACACTGTCCCTGTTAAGGACTTAAACACACTTTAACAGTATAAATCATACACTCAATGCACAAAACTAAAGAAATAAAAGCATTTTAACTAGAGATTTAAATATATATACTTGCAGTACATTATTCATTTTAAAACCTGTATAACAATTATTTTTAAACTGAAAACTCACCCCCACCTACACACACAAGCACTCTGAGACTGTTATAGAGTACATTAACACATCTATGTTTAGTAAATTGCATTACTGTGAATTAAGATTATTGATAAGACACTATGCATATTACTTTTAATAGACTGTGCTAAAGGTTAAATATTTTGTTGAATGCATTTAAAAGATGACTGTTTTAACAAAAGTAAATTAACAAAAGTGAAAAGAAAAGAGGATACAAAATCTTTTACCTTTTTTCCTTGTAATTTGTGAATAAAATGTAAATTCTTTTTGGTGAGTTTGAATGTGTAACAGATAATAATATTAATATGGGAAAAAGGACATTAGGTAAAAAGTTATTTATCTTTTAACTTTTTTCTTTTTCTTGTCAAGAACTTGCCAGTTGCTTTTCTCAGCTTGATGCTTAAGGGAGGAACTAAGGCAATCCAATTCTTCTCTTTGATCTAAAATATTGTTGTGAGATATGAAGCAACTGCGTCCAATGTGTCAAAAGTTTTGGTGCCATCTGGAAAGAATATTTTAAGTATTGCAAGGAACAAAAGATGAACTTTAAGATGTTTCTTTTTTTAGTTCCTCAATTAATGGTAAGCATCCCTTTCTTCTTGGAATCACTGCAGACGAGTAGTCCTTATTAAACCTTATGGTGTTGTTATTAAACTTAATTGGAGAGTTAGCCCATACTGTTTTTAATACAACTTCCTTGTCTTAAGAAGAGAGAAAGCGTACAACAATAGATCTTGGATTCCAGTTTGCCTTCTTAGAAAATTAGGAATTTGCCAATGACTTGTGAGCCCTCTCTATGCCATAAGAGAGGGACTCCTGTAGATTTAAGATGCTAGGCAGCCAAGATGTGAGGAAGTTTATCATGTTGTCCCTCTCTGTTTTTTTGCAAACCATAAATATGTAAATTGTTTCTTCTTGGTCTATGCTCTAGATCATCAATTTTACTTAGTAAAAAAGTATTTTGTTTTAAGAGATGTTCCACATGAAGCTCTTGTTCGGTTACTCTACCCTCCAGGTCATTTAGGGAGTCCTCCATACCTGCAATATGGGATTTGTGCTGTAAAATAATTTCTTTCAACAGGCCCATATCTTTAGTGCTCTCTTCTTTGAAAGTACCCAGCTTACTGTCCATTTTATCAATTTTTATGGCTAAATCATTCATACTAGTAAGCAAGGCTTACAGTTCTTTCTTCTTAGACTGGTCCTGTACATTGCCTTTGGAGTAACTGATCTTGAGGAAATACCAATGTCTCTTTTGAGAAGATTTTGACAGAAAAATCAGCAAATAAAGAAATTATATTCTAGTATAGTTGTCCAGGAACTATAAGAAATATGAATCCAAAAGTTTGATAAGTTAACTTTTCCTGTTTTTTTTTAATTTCTGTCAGAAATGCATATTAGATAGCAGAGCTGTGAGAAAGTGTTGTTAGTCAGCCAGCATGTTGGCCACGCCCCAATCTAGTTAGCCAATCTTTGAAGCTGATTATCTTTTCTTTGTATATAGGCATCATTCTCGGAGAAAGATGGCTGCTGCTCAGGACCAGAGTCCTGTCTGCGTTTGTGACATGCATGGAAAGTTCTAACATGTCATGTTGGGTTCTGCACACCAAGTCATTCACTTCTATATGGGCCACCATCATATCATAATCATATTTGCCATATGAAAAGAACCTTAGGACCCTTGAGATATCAGAGATCCTGACAACTGAGAGACAATTCACTGTAACCCTGTCTTTGTCTAGTGTAGTCAGAATAGGATTGGTGTGTCTAGCTATACAATCACCAGTCACTAAAACCTTTTTATTTGTAGAGTGGTCTTGTGTACTAGATCTAAGATGATAAAAATCCTGGTCTCACTAACAGAATGTCTTGTACTAAGTAAATGTTCATTATCTGTGAGCATCAGGCAGTTGCTGCACTGCCTAAGGATACTAAATGCGATAAAGCTATCAACAGAGAGACGACAAGCAGGATAATGTTCTACTTTATTCCAGGGATTTGGAAACTTTGCTTGAATGACATAGTGTACTATATTCACTTAAATGAAATAGGTATTGAACTTTACTGTGAAAGAAACAACTTTTCACACTATGTAACTATTGAATATGCATTATGCAGAGCAACAACTAACTCCTAAGGGCAATGTGGAGCAAATACAAGCTAATTTTCATAAAGTAAAGCAGCCGTTCTAATTCACTTCAAATTTGGTTTATCAGCTTGTGCAAAAGCAAATTGTAATGTATTGTATCCATTTAATACTTCTTTTCATTTTCATAATTATGTTGTTTAAGTTGTTCTAGCAAACTTAATTCTTGAAAAGACATAATTCGTTTTAGTCACAGCATTAAAAATACATCATATGAACCACCCATTGCTTTATATAGTTCTGAATATTCTTGTACCAATCTAGCCCAAGTAGTGTGTCAAGCAAATGGCAATGTATGCTGCCCACACATTCAGCTTTTTATGTTATTATATTTAATTCTGCATGAGTGAAAAGCAGTGATCATGATTAATCAAGATTTATTTTTGATTTAGTAGTTCAAACAGCAGCCATTTTCTCCCTGACCTACATGTGTGGGTGTTTGCATCAAGGAATGTTCTAGTGAATTATCAGGTCATAGAATAATAGGAGCACTGCCATTTCCTATGAGCTTTCAGAATTGTTTACTTCTGGTTTGTTGCTTCATTTCTGTCTTTTACTGGGTGGCAAAGCATTGCACAAAGTTGCCCCTAAAATGTTCAGACAGCTGCAGCATCATTCTCTGCACTTTCTGTCAAGTATGCTTCATCAGATATAATTGATACCCCAAAGCTGTCAATAACATTCCTATTTTTCCATATTTTTGTCTACTTATGACTGTTCTGTACTTGTCATTTACTTATAAAGGTAGATGTATCAGAAAAAGACATTTCCTGATTTGCTTTTTGATTCATGGGTCCGTATGTTTTTGCCAAGTACTGACTTTTTACATTTGGCTATCTAGGCACACTTAATAGCTATGCTATATAATGAAATGTGCAGTTATCGCAACTTAAGGTTATTTCTTTAGGAGTGTTTGCACATTCTGTTTCTTGTCTGGAAACTTGTTTTGAAAATTGTTTATGATGTTCATAGGCAACATTGGATTTAGTACAACTTTTGGACCTTTTACAAGTGATATCCAGATATAAGAAATCTGCACTGTTTATTTTATAATCCTATACAGCTGAGGCTGTTACTGTACACCATCATAAAACTCGCAGACAGCACCCCAAAATTGGCCCATCTCTTCATCTGTCCCTTACATAAGCCATTCTTTTCATGTACCCTCCCCATACTTACAAGCCCCTCAAACCTAACTGTAAGTGCCCTTCTGCACATGTGCACACACACACACACACACACACACACACACACACACACACACACACACACACACACATACACAAACAACAAGTGATATAGCAAAGAAAATGCAACAATGGATTTAACAAATATGTTTTTCATTTCAGTAAATACAAACCTATGCATTTTTGTCAGAATACAATATACTGTTCAATAATTGAAGATATTATTTCTTGAGAGATTCTTTAGATGGTAGAAGCATATTGTAATGTTTTGCAACATCAGTGTTCTTAATAGAAATACTGAAGCAATACATATAACAAAAAGATAAATCCTATTCATTAGTGTCATATAAGGTTTCACTCAAGCTGACTGCAGATAATACATTGTCCATGAAGAAAAATAAGAAGGCATTCGCTGTGTGAAATTCATAATACCGTGTTAAAACTATCAGCTGTATAATGAAAAAATGAAATCTACAAGGTCTCATAAAAATCTGAATGCAGAGAACTAGCTAAGGTCGTCTATGTATGATACACATAATTTCTATGCAAGTACTGAAGAACAGAAAAGTTGTGTTTCTATCAAAATATCTGATGACCTTGAAAGCCTCAACTTAAAGCATGCACTAATTTCAAGACACAATATATAGGCTCAGATTCATATAGCAATGTAAAAAATCTGACTGACAACTAGAGCTGTACAAGTATATTACACAACAGTGCTAAACAGAAATGAATAATGAAGGACAGATATATAACATGCGTCAGTAGTCAACAGGTGGAATACTTGTCTTTGGTGTAGCAGGCTATTAGTTCTTTTCCCACACCAGGTATTAGTATTAATTTTCCAGTACTGACATAGTATGGGGGGGGTGCCATTTAAGGTATTAAACCAAGACTCCATCTTCTTAGATTAGTGGTAGTTCAAAGGAATGTAAAAAAAATCCCATGCTACTTATCGAAAAGAGACGGGGTTGTTTTATTTACAACTTTCATTGTTTCCAATTTTTTGCATAATTTATACATTCATATTCATAATATTTATCCTGTCATTTCTTTCAATTTTTTGTAACACTTTATATATACTCTACCCAAAAAAGTTATTTCTTTTTTTCGTCATTTCAAGAAAAACACACAAAAAAATAGACTTTTCTAAGTCAACATCAATTATTTTTAAATGGTTTTATCCATCCCCTTCATTGGTCCCACAACCATCTTTTTATTTCATCTAGCATATCATCATCTCTATTTTTATTACACAATAATCCTTCATATCATGTTTTCTATAATCTTCAGATTGCTAAAAGCAATATTCTGTCTGATTTTGCAATTTCACATTTTTCTTTCTCATATTTTGCATATATCATATTCATTGTTATATTTTTAAATCCTTAACATTTATATATTTGTAAAACTTCTCCAAAAAGCTCACATTTTTTTACATTCTAAAAGGCAATATTTTGTGTTTCTTCCTCATTACACTCATCAAGCTTTCTTTCTCACAGTACCTTATATTTTATATTACTTTTAACTGGAAACTTATTCAACAAAATTCTCCACAGAAAATCCCTTGTTTCATAAAAAAATTTCAGAACATTTCTTTCTATTCTTTATAGCATTTTTATATATTATTTTCTTTCCAAGGATATACCATACAATATTTCTTGAAACTACTGTTATATCATAACAATTTTTTTCATCAATCTCATTAAATTTTAACTTCTATAATTTCTTCTATAATTTTATTTTGTTCTCATGTTTTTTACATCCCATATTTTCTTCTTTAGCAGTGTCAGTGGCACAACTGGTAGCACTCTTTATTTTAATGCAGAAGGCTTGGGGTTCTATTCCCACACTAGGTAGCTCAATTACTGGCAATGCAGCATAATGGGGGGTGCTGAAAATTGAGGCCCCATCTACTTGAGATGAAGGTAGCTCAGGTGGATATAAAAGATCCCAAAGAGAACAGAGGTGCTTTATATATATATATATATATATATATATATATATATATATATATATATATATATATATATATATATATATATATATATATATATATATATTCAGATATACAGTAAACTCTCAGTTAACCAGAATGCAAGCAACCATAACTCTCACAATTTTCACATGTTGCACTTGCTATCCCCTGCCCACCACAGAAACATACCTTGCATTTTTAGAGTCTTAGAGTTTTAAAAAGGAAGATAGGAATAAATTCCCTCTCTCCCCAACCTAAGAACAAGTCAAACCAAACAAATAGTATAGGGTACAGTATTAGGCCTGTTTTTAATAGTAAATCTCAAGCAACCAGAAACTACATTTATCCAGCATCTGCCAATCCCCATGGGTGCTGGTTAACCACTGTCTGTGTGTGTGTGTGTGTGTGTGTGTGTGTGTGTGTGTGTGTGTGTGTGTGTGTGTGTGTGTATCCCTATTCTATGTATGTTTATATCTGTTTATATCATCTATAATTAATAAATCTTGGCATCCTTTTCCTTTTAAAACCATTGACACTTTCCTCCATTATGTTTTGCATCTTATTCTCAAATCTCTTTTGTATTATTTAGAACTATTTGTCTCAAGTTTTTTATGTCTTGTTTTTCACTCTTTTCAATATAAATGTTAATACTCCACTACACAATTCCTTATATTTTATTCCTTCATTTATCGCTTCATTGAATACATATATTAAATAGTTTTCTGCCATCTTCCAAGATTTTTATACATTTCAAACCCAGTGCCATCTGAGCCAGATGCTGATTCCACATACTGCTTAAACACTTTTTCTAATTCATCGAATGTGATCTCTTTTTCCAGTTCTTTATTAATTTAAGAAAAATGTTTTACTTCCTATTTTTTGACATCATGTCTTTTTTTAATAAACATATCTTCCATATATCTTACAATAATTCCCATAATTTGTTGCTTACTTTTCTTTATATTACCGTTTTTTATCTTTCCTGTCTTTCATTATGCTACTATCTTCCTAAACTATCTTGCTTAAGTCAGGTGAAATTTCTTATTTTCTTCCTTGCAAAAAGGTATTTGTTTCTACAGTAATTCTCTATTTTTTCTTATACATTTCTTTTTTCCTTCACATAAAATATCTATTATTATTTCCTAAATTATTCATTGCTTCTCTATGTATTTTAGCATATTTCTGCTTTTCTTTTTTCTTTCTTTGTTTTTCCAAAATAGATAACTACTTTTACATTTTCTTTAAAAGCAATCAGCCATTCCAGCCATTTAACATAAAATGCTTACATAGTAATATATTCCTTCCATAATTGCTTAATATCTTCTTTTTCTTTTTCATTCCATTTCTTTTTGTTTATTCTTTTTATACCGTTTCCTGTCTTTATATATTCTTTCTTATAATACATTTCCAAACATATTTCCAAATTATCTGAGAAACATCTTGAATAGTTTCTACTTCCTTTATACATATTCCTTCTGATACCAAAAATAATCTGTTTCAGATTTTAAAGTACCTCTACTGTAAGTCCATGTTTTTTATTCCATGTAACTAATTTTCCACATTTTATTACTTCAATCAAGTGTTATGTCTTTTGCACTTTTCTTTTATTTTTATTTCCTTTTACGTTATAATTAAAATCTCCTCAAATTATTATATCCATGTTTAAAAATACATACTCGAATATTTTTTGAAATTGATTTGCTCTTTCTGTACTAATCACATGTGCAAATATAGAATAATTGTATACACTTTGTCTTGCAATCTTTCATCTGTAATTGTCAATCTTCCCATTTTGACTATTATAACATCCATAATTTTCTTCTTCTACATAGAACTGCTTTTCCTGAACACTGTTTATTTCCCATGTTCCATATTATTTCACCATCCCATATTTTCTGTCCATGATCTTTCTTCAAGTGTCAGAACTCTTATATCCTCCAGAATAATTATATCAACATATTTGTTATACCATTCTTAAAGTGCTATCCTTCTAGTAATAGTTTTCATACTATTAACATTCACTGAAAGAATTCTTAAATTATTCCTTTCCCTGTTTCTTAGTTTAGCAGATACCATATATTAATTTCTTATAAGAAAAGCTTTATCCATTTCCTTTCTTTTTTCTTTATATTAATGGCTTTAAAATGCCTTTTTCTATCTTTAACTCTACCAGTGGAATTATTTTCCTCTTGCTAGTTCCCAGGTTATGTCTTCTTTATCATTAACTTCTGATTCTATGTCTAATTCAGCTCTTTCATTATTTGTCAGTATTCCCCATTTTCTGAAGTTTCATCTGTTTCTGTTTCATCTTCAGTGTCTTCTTGTTCTTTCTCATTAATCTGATTTATACAGCTCAGCTCATTATCTTTCTCTTTACAATCTACCCATAAATGCCCAAATTTTTCACTTGTATAACATTCAAGTTCACAGGTTTTGCTACAAGTCCTGGTTTGCTACGTATATAATATTTCCTTTTATCATTACTATTAACTAAATGTCCTTCTTTTAGACAAACATTGTCCCAGTCCATATACCCCTAGTGGCATAAACTTTGGAAATGTCTATTATTTTTTACATATATTTTTAAAATGTTCTTTTAAAGTCTATCTTTCCACTTTAGATTGAAACTGCATGTGAACTCTCTTTTTAGATTCTTGAAATAATGGTTTTATTATACATTCATTCCAAGGATTGTCATTTTCTCTGTTTTCATATTCACACAAAACTCTCTCCATACTTTGTGCAGTCTCAAAGAAAATGTCTCTTTGTTAATCACAGTAAATGCTCTTACCTCTTGAGCCTTTACACCCAGTGGAACAATGCTTGTGCAATACCTCATATCTGTTGAGTTCCTGTTCCCTTTTGCTTTTCATTCTTACCACAATTTTTCTTTTCACACTCTCTTTACTTGTTTCTCTCACTGCTTCTCATGTAGCTGCTACTGTCTTTGCATACATTTCCTTTGTCTTCCCTCTGCTTTCTTCTGGCATTGCTTCTGTATCTCCTTTATCTATTTTTTTCCATAATGTCCCCCCATGAAACCTCATTCACCAGCTCACTTTGGTTGATCATTTCTTGAAGTATGTCATCCCACAACCCTCCCAATTGGAGGATTGCAACTACACACTCATCGTTGCTTGTCTCCTTGGTCCAGTCAAACAGCTTTCTTTGAAAAGCTTCCTCTGAGTCTTCTGTTCCTACACTGCCTACATTTTCCAAGCTGGCATTCACTTCTGCTCCATTCTGTTGGTGTTCCGTCTCTTGCACTGTACTCCCAACTATCTCTGCACAAGGAACAGGAAATGAGCACATATTTATGTACATCACAGTGTGAACAAAACATTAAAATGTATATATAAATGTTTGCATGAAGTCATGCAGTATAGATCATTATTTTTGTGAAAATAAATAATGCCTGTGAGCATTCACTGACATATTCAGCAGTTACATTTTGACATACTCAAACACATACCATGGTCAGATCTCACAGAGACATGTATCAACCATTGACATCACAGAAAAAGGTATATCTAATTTGTCTAAAAGAAACTGCCCAAACTTCAGTGAGTGTATTTTATCTGAAGAAGTCTCCATTAGAGATGAAAGCGCTTTTGTGATGTGTTATAACTAATAAAAATAATAGTATTTTATTCACGTTGAAGTCCAGTTAATTTCTACATTTTTATATCTAATTTGTCATTAGGAACACATTTGAAGAGATTACATTGGTATCCTATTGAAATGGTTATGGCTTCTCTAACATGTAATGTGAGACCAAAATAAGATGGCCCTCTTATTGTGACATATATCTTGTCTTTGTCTAAAACACTCCTATTTGTCACAATTGTCTGCCTGACAGACCTTATCTGATTCAAACTCCTGCCAGTCATGCCGACCACTCTACAGTACTGTGTACTAACTGCATCTGCCCCAGGAGATAGTAATGGAGGGTGTCACAAAGAACACAGTTTAAGGCGTAGAGTAACAAAGGCTTTTGAATTTCATTTATATAATCCAAATTATTCTGATAGATCAAAAGGATGTAGCAATGTCACTGTTCATACAATGGTGATTTGCCAATATCTCTGTTGGCTGACTAAGCCACTCTTGTCTATTCATACCGTTTTGCACATATATATTCCCAGATTTGAACACATGCATCTTTGGGTACACATGATATACAAGTCGCATTAACTGCATATGTCAGAGAAGAAATCTCACTACAAGTATCATGGAACACATATTTGACTGGCATGACATCCACTGTGTGTTGAAAGGACTTTGTTAAAAATAAATCAGTGCGATGTTGTATTTGTCACATCAGTACATGCACATTATGTTGTCCTTTTCTGGAGTTGAATAGCTGCCTATGTAAGTACACAGTTTACAGAACTGTTATTACCTCTGATGTCATACCATAAGCATGAGACAAAACATATTTAAAAATGTAACATCATTCTTGTGGTGTAAAGCAGTTGTTGGAGCTAAACATAATAGATGAGCCTTCTCCCAATGTAATTGTACCCATTAAAACTGTGGTGGATGTAATTCATGCAAAGCAGTATACTGACTTTCGTTCATACTATCCAGTCGCTACTGGTTTCGAACATCTGCTTATCTAATTACACAAGCTACAGGATATTGTCTTGACTGCATGCACAATAGGAGAATTCTTACTTCAAATGTGAGATACAGAGTATTTGAAGGCATTACATCATTTTATTGATGCAAGTCGTGTGTGTGTGTGCTTTTAAATTGATTCAAAGAGTGGTGTGATCTGTTTCTGTCACAAAATATTGAAGTAAGGTAGGTGTACCCAACCACATATGTTGCATAATGCAGTCAGCCCTGTGACTGTTGAAGCAGAATGCATGCATAATCCCAAGCCTACAAGCTGCAGAACATTGTATCATTTCCTCACACCATAAGAGAAGGATTACTACAAGGAGGAGATAAAGCACATTTCACCTTTCTTACCTATGTGTGTACACTCTGGCACTACTGAGAAATGTCTGGTTTCAATCCAAATATCTAAGATCACAAGCTAGAGAACATTGCAAAAATTGCAAGGCCATGAGACATTTGTTTACAAGTAAGACAGATCACATTTGACATGATGACATCACCATTGATTTCATATGGTGATGTGTGTGCTAAAGGGGACTAAAAGAGGTAGGAGAGCACATTACCACTGTAAAGCTACACATCATGTTTTTAGGTGTACCCACTCCTACCTAGCACAAATAAAGACACACACATTCACAGTAGTCACATACTGCTGGATTCAAACCACCAACCTAACTAGTTACACAATCTAAGGAATGCAGCATCAATTGCAAACACCACAGGAGAAGTATTAATGTAAATTTCAAAAGCAGCACATTCAAAAGGATGACATCATCAGTGTGTGGCAGATCAAATGTTAGTGACCCTGTAGGAAACCGATGTGGGAGCCCTCTCCTAGTTTAAATCTTTCTCCTGAGTGGAAGTGTACACATTAGATGTGTGGGTGAATCCAATCCTACATAGCACTACAGATGCACACACATACTCATGATTGTTAGACACTGATGTAGTCAAACAGTTACATATCTATTTACATAATCTAAAGTAAATTGTATCAACCACAAGCTCCACAGGATAAGTCTGACTTTAAATGTAGGATAATGTACATTTGCAAGGATTTGTAAGGAATGCCATGATTGGCAATAAGTAGGGGACATCACATGTGCATCTGCTTCCAGCTTGATCACAGTAAGAATCTAGTCCTCACCCACAAAACTGGCATTACTATCTTCAGTGCTGGACACGGCATTGACTTTGCAATTTGATGCAGGACCTTTTCTACTGATTCAGGTACAAGGCCCTTCTCTATGATGTCCTTTACCAGCCCTGTCAACTCCTGATGGATAACAAAATTGTTACTTCCAGTACTGCTCCTGGAGGGTACCACTGTACCAGCAGCCAGGGCAGAGCTACCTGATGCAGGTGGAGCATGTAGAACACGAGTTGTGAAAGCAACTACTAACACATAATACATATGGTAATGTTTGTTTACTAACAGCAGTGAGACTGCTTGGTTTACGCTTTCTGCTGACACATAATACATATGGTAATGCTTGTTTACTAATAGTGATGAAACTGCTTGGCTTATGCTTTCTGCTGACATAATACATATGGGAATGCTTGTTTACTAATAGTGCTGAGACTGCTTAGTTTACCCTTTCTGCTGACACATAATACATATGGTAATGTTTGTTTACTAATAGTGATGAGACTGCTTAGTTTATGCTTTCTGCTGACACATAATATATACAGTAGTGTTTGTTTACTAATAGTGATGAGACTGCTTGGTTTACAGCACTCCTGGCACATAATACTTATAGTAGTGTTCATTTACTAATAGTGATGAGACTGCTTGGTTTATGCTTTCTGCTGACACATAATACATATGGTAATGTTTGTTTACTAATAGTGCTGAGACTGCTTAGTTTACACTTTCTGCTGACACATAATACAGATGGTAATGTTTGTTTACTAATAGTGATGTGACTGCTTAGTTTATGCTTTCTGCTGACACATAATATATACAGTAGTGTTTGTTTACAAATAGTGATGAGACTGCTTGGTTTACAGCACTCCTGGCACATAATACTTATAGTAGTGTTCATTTACTAATAGTGATGAGACTGCTTGGTTTATGCTTTCTGCTGACACATAATACATATGGCAATGCTTGTTTACTAATAGTGCTCAGACTACTTGGTTTACACTTTCTGCTGACACATAATACATATGGTAATGTTTGTTTACTAATAGTGATGAGACTGCTTGGTTTACAGCACTCCTGGCACATAATACGTACGGTAGTGTTCATTTACTAATAGTGATGAGACTGCTTGGTTTATGCTTTCTGTTGACACATAATATGTAAGGTAATGTTTGTTATAAGTTTTGTTTTTATCTTTATAACCTATTAGCCCTTAACTTCAATATGCTATTGATAGATACTGCTTCATTAAAACTAGGGAACACTGTTGCCTCTAACAATAGCTGCCAGTACTTCAAGAACAGCCAGTCACCTCCTTTAATTGGGGGTAATACCCTTTCTAAAATAAAAAAAGAAAAACTTATCAAAATTGGACCCTGACTACCCCTTAAAGTTGACCCATTAGTCAGGGACTTAAGGACACACATAGATAGTAATCTAGCCTTTAACCATCATGTGTCTACAGTAGTGAGGAAATCATTCTCTGTTGCACAACTTATAAACAAAGGTGTGGCATCTAAGTCCAAGGAAGTCATTGTTCCATTATATTCAGCTAAGTCCAAAGAAGTCATTGTTCCACTATATTCAGCATTCATCAGACCTACCATTGAGTAGAATGCCCTCTTTGGTATGTACCTAACCAGGCATATTCAACAACTGGAAAGTCCACAGAGATTACTCAGTAAAAGAAAACAGGGCATAAGTAAAATGTCCCATGCAGATCGCCTCTCTATCCCTGTATTCTGTCTCCTATAGGCTTTTGAGGGGATATCTATGCCTGACATACAAGCCATTCTCAAACTCCACTCTGATGGACCTCCTGCATATCCACCAAACAAACAGCACCAGAATTACCCGTTCTAAAGACTTAAACCGTGCCTGTGATATAAATAGGACCTTCTGGAGAAACAGGTATGTATGTCAGACATTACTCCCGTCTCTGGAACAGGCTTTCCATCTATGTGAAGCAGAGTTCCTCTCTAACCCAATTCAACTGCAACCTGGACAGTTGGATCGGGAACAGGAAATTCATCCCTGGCTTGGCACCTTTGTCTCTAATGGACACAGGCAACCTGTAAATGGTTCATCTCCCAGGCTGTAGCTTGTAAATGTTTCATCTCCTAAGCCCCTGCTTACACTTATCAAGGGTACCAGGACTTGTCAAAGATTTGGGATGCATGGCTAGGCATAAAAAGGCCCCTGTGGTTATTAGCCTAGTAAACACCTATGAATCTATGAACCAATAAAATAGAATGCTTGCACAGTGCATTATTAATGTCTCCATTGCGTATACTATGCATATATTCATAAATAGGGTCTCTCAGTCTTGCCTTTAAAGCACTAAACAAAATATTACTGTGGTTCTGCTGTGCTTTGGTTGGTTATTGTTTTTTTATTCTTTTCAGAAAAACACACTTTTACAAAACTGAGCACTCTCTCAGAAAAGCTATAACACACAGGCAACAAAGTAGTATAAAACAAGGGGGGATGTCAAAGATACCATCTTATGTCAGTAACAAGAAAATATTATGGTGATTCTAGACTAAGGAATCATTAAAGATTAGGAAAAACATACAGTATTTTAAAACATAAGAAAGCACCAGAAAAAGAAGGCTCAACAAGCTAAAGCAATATGAATCAAGAAAGTCATCAGGAAAATAAAGGCCCAGTTTGAGAAAAAGGCAGCAAAAGTGATGAAAATATGAAGCTGTTCATAGACCCATAAGAAGGCAAAAAAAATGGGAGGATAGTGAAGTACTGTAGGTCTATAAGAAGAGCAAAAATATAGCCCTTCAAAATGAATAATCTGATTAAGTATTAAAGAAGAAATGTTGGGGTATTTACCAAACCAACAAATATGCCTAATATAAGGAAGCTTATTACTTAGTGCCTTTGTGTTCACAGACTGATCCCATGTGACCTATGAACGCTTGTTGGAGGAGAACTAAGATAGTATTTATTCATACAGACTAGGAGAAGATTGGGCAGAACACTGAGGAACTGGCAATTAAGATGCTTATTCTTGTGTGGCTGCTGTCAGATTGTCCTCCATTAGAGAGAGAGAGTGTGTGATGGCCCTTATTTATTGAAACAAACAAAGAAAAGATGAGATCATAGTTTACTTGTAGAAATTGCACAAAATGACACATTTATAGGCACATAGCATGGGACAGTTGTGGTCAAAATATTATGTGAGAAGTTGGAATGGAAGTATTGCAGGCTTAGTGGAGCTGTTAGATGTGGATGCCTAAGGGTTAAAGAAGTACAAAAAATGTGGGAAATCAGCAGATAGAGTCATAAAAGGATGCTGTACTATACCAATAAACACTGAGAACAGTGATGTGGTAAAGTGGAAGAGCAGTGCAGCAACAAACTGTTCACAGACAGAGTGTCAGCACAAAGGCAGAGACTACAAGATCACGCATACAAATACTGACTTTTGAGTGAGGCAGTTCTGCCTACAGACTGACACTGTAATTCTGAAATCACAATGAAACTTTTTTGTTTTAAAATAGAGATTTTTCTGGACTTTATATAGAGCAGGAGATTATATGATGTGTTCAAATCAAGGAAAGTAAAAACAGATTTTTGTAACTATGCAGAAAGAAAAACAAGAAACAGAACCTTGGCCACGTTTTTCATATTACAATACTACAGTAACAGAGAAAGGAAAGTATAGAGTTTTTTATCATAATACTGCAGAGCAAATCAAAAACGGTGAATTACATAAAGATACAGGGTCTGTTTGAAGGCATGGAAAATGAACATTCTGTGAAATTGCAAGTTGAGGAAACCTTTCCATTTGGGCAATGTTTGTACAATGGAGAAAAGTAGAATCTTAAGAGTCTGCTGTACAACCACAAATGTTTTGGGTTTTTTTTGTAAAGAAATAAAGCATTTAAGCACAACATGTCCAGCACAAAAAGGATGTATAAGCAATGTAGCATTCAAAAAATGGTAAACCTAGGTGTACTATGTGGCATCATGAAACATATTTCTGGACTAGTGTCAGCTGAGATGGGAAGCAGAACAGAGTGGTGTGAAAAATAAGAGATGAGGTGGTGAAAGTCCAAGAATAATTTTAAACCGTAATGAGGAATAAGATTGCCAAGAAATAAAGATGGAGAGGAAAAGTAGTAAAATGTCATCCAATATAGCAGCTTGAAGGGCAGCTTTGCTTGGGACTCCTCAAAACTGCATTAGTATGTAGGAAAGAGTTCTCATTTTAGAATTTTATTTTGCTGTAGTGGAAAAAACTCTAACTAAAAACATTTCATTTTCATGTCAGGTGACTTTTTATTGAAATATAGCAGAAAACAGAAGTCGGTTAGTGGTGTGTTTATTTTATTTAAAATACTACAGTATGAGTAGAAATAATATGGATGAGAATAACATGTCACCATTCCATCAAAAAGTAACTCAAGCAGATTATGACAACATTGCAAATAGGTGGCTAAGCATGGAGAATTTGCAAGCTACATTATAGTATGATGACAAAACTTGTTTCAGCCGAAGAAAAACAGTGCAGAAGTAGCACTGCCTCATATTAGGCTGGCCTTAAAGAATTAATACAAACTTTCCATTGCTAAACCAGTAAAAAAAAATAGTTTGCTGGAAAAAAATGAAAGACCGAGCACAACTTAAGACTTCATGGCACACAAACAATTTCAGTGTGCTTTAAGAGGTTCGTTACTCTTTCTAACAACTCTGTTAAGTAAAAGTGAATTAAAGTAATTTTTTGAGATTAAAGTATGTTTTATAATGCCATTTTTTTTAAAACAAGAAACATCTTTATTAAATTATCACTTATGACATAGGCAATCATACATTTATATAAATGAAACAAATAAACATATTGCCATAATCTAATTTTCAAGCATTTTACATCACAAACCATGTTGGCATAATTTTAGTTACAAACATTCAGTCAGTCAAATTCTGCCTTCTTTTAAACCTCATCCCTCCCCTGTATGTATCGTTCCCACAATTCCCATGTTTTCTATGTGATTTGCTGCTACCCTTTTCTAAAGATCCCATTCCAGTTGTTTTATCTCTGTTACTATATTCATTACTTCTAGTACAGCTGGTTTAGACTTTGATTTCCATTTTCTAGTAATTGCTTTTTTGGCAGCCACCATAATTAGATTCAGGAAGGCCTTACTTACTATGTCTAGGCAATTCCTTTTATAATGCCATGTTAGTAAAAATGTTCCCATGTACAAGATGTTGTCCTCTGATTTGCAAAAAAGTGAACAGACTATCCCCTGGATTCAGCAAGTCCTGCATGGTGTGCAGGACTAGTGCAGGAGCTCCAGCAGGCAATATATCTGCCATGCGATCCAGGAATAAGCTGTAGGGACGTGCACGAGCGCTCCTGTATTAGTCCTGCACGGACTCAGCTCCTGTATGCAAATTACCCAATTTACAGGTCAAATCCATGCAAATGAGGTGAGTTTGCAATCCAGGAAGCTGTAAGCTGGCCGTGCAGGACTAGTGTAATCTGCAGAAATGTACTCGATTAGTAACCGAGTACATTTCTGCAAACTACAAAACGGAGCCATGACAGCTCCAAATAAAGGATGGATATTATGTAGAAAGCATGCCAAAGGCCAAATATATGGCCATTGGCATGGAAAACAGTTGCAAAAAATAAAAAAAAATTTTTTTAGTGGATCTCGGCAGTTTAAGCGTAGGGCAACGGCGTGCAAATGGGATTGGGCGAGAAATGAAATAAAAAAACTAAAATGAGCATTCTAACCAAAATCACTATTTTGCCATTATACTGAATGACAGGCAGAAGAAAACATGGCCAGTGAATAGGGGTTGCTAAGGGGGGAGGCTTAGTGTGGGACCTGTAACTATGCATCAGCTGGCAATCCTATGCAAATGACAGGAATGATACTGAATCCCAGATTTCCCCTGCATGCTAGTCAGCACCCAATAGTGTAAGAGCAGGAATAGCTTGGTGCAAGCCTAGGAGTTAGCTGACATCATAGGGGGGGGGTGTCAGACATACTGTAATTGGATTGGAGCCCTGTGGCTCGGGTTTGCCCTTAGCTTAGCAGAGCTAAGCAAGGGTGTGTGTCTGAGGCTGCCTAGCAATATTTACATTGCCTAAGCAGGTGTGTGCACCGTGCACCGTGCACCGCGTTTTAAAGGAAAAAAAAAAGTAAACCAGGAAATAGCAGCTCCGTGCACATTTGAGCACTGTGTTTGTGTGGCGTACCCCCCGGCCTAAACAGGAAGGCAATGGGAAGGGAAAACAGCAGTAGGAAGGTAATCTAGGAGAACTAGCATAGCTGGCAGGTGAAATGTATCAGAATCAGCCAATTACACAGGCAGCAGCCCAGCCCAGAATGCTACTACAAACTAAGCAAACACCTTTCTCTCTGTTTTTTTCTCACATACTCTACACCACCGGTGTATACAAGTGGGGAAATTTTAACACACAAAAACAACAAAATGATAGGGGCTGCAGTAGCTATCATACATCAACATGTGGAAGAGGCTGAGGATGGTGAGGATGAGAATGCTGTCAACCAACCCACAGTGAGGAGACGGAGAAGAGTGCACAGACCCAGGGTAACCTACCAGGTGCTACATGAGCTGGAGACAGTGGAGCACTATAGGGTGGACAGGAACCTCCTACAGCAAATTTTTGAGCTGTGCTGGCCACACCTCACTCACAGAACTAACAGAGGGGAACCCATCCCAGTGGATACCAAGGTATGTGCAGGCCTAAGAATACTAGCTACAGGTACTACTGGGGATATCATGGGGCTCATACAGGCATCAGCATCCAGGGTACTCCACCAGTTCCTGGATGCCATGTCAAGATGTCAGCACATGCCGGTGAGCACATATATTTCCCCAACACCCATGAGGCATTGGCCAGCAATATGCATCTCTTCCACCAAATAGCAGAATACCTTGAGATAGTGGGTACTATAGACTGCACGCACATATGCATCAAAGCACCACCTGATGAGCTAGGTAGGGTATACATCAACTGCAAGGGCTTCCCCTCCATCAACTGCCAGGTCATGTGTGATGCCCAGGGCATTATAAAGAATGTGTGTACTACCTGCCCTGGAAGCTATCACGATTCCCACATCTGGCATCTGACACAGCTGCACCAGAGATTTGCCAATGAGGACATCCCTTACGGTCACCTAGTGGGGGATGCTGGTTATGCACTGGAGCCGTGGCTAATGACACCCATCAGAAATGCACACACATCCGAACAAGAGCTCCATAATGAGGCACACGCGCAGACCAGAGTTGTAATAGAGCATGTGTTTGGGATGCTCAAGTCACAATTCCAGTGCCTGGACACATCCAGTGGAGCCTTGCAGTACTCCCCAGCTACATGTACTCAAATTGTCATCATATGTGCCATGCTACACAATATGATCCTGCGGAAACAGCTGCAGCAGGAACAGCATGGGGCAGGGCCCAACAGCCCCCCACCATTGCCAAGGCCTGCACAGGCACAGAGTGACTCAGAGGAGGAACATCCTGAGCGTGCCCCAGTAGGCAGAAGGAGGCATGCCCAGTATGCCCAGGCCTTGGAAAAGAGGCAATGCATAGCACATCCACTTACACAGGAGGGACCCAGGGAATGACACCACACTCTGACTCACACATACAATAAAAGGGATGCCAAACATGACACTACCTGTGCTCAACCATGTATAGGGAGTGTACTATGTCCATCGAACATAGGCAGCCCTCCAGCACCATCCTCAAAACTGGCACACCCATAAGGTAAGTCACTCTCCTTACCAATTGCTGAATGGAGTAGTATGTGTCGTTACTTGTATCTATGGTATGGATGTGAGCATGAAAGGGAATTGGGTGGCTGAATGGGATGCCAGCAGATAGTAGACACCTACAGTGGCACCATGAGATCTGTAACAAATACTGGTGTCACCATAGTAGCCAGTACTACACATGGTGACAAAACCCACTGCAAGAAATGTGCTGGGTCACATGTGTGTCCATATGACTCACACATGCCAGTCAGGGAGGTTCACATACCCAACAATGGTCTCAGCCAGCAGGGAAGGTGTAGTCAAACACAAACAAAGGCTGTGCTAAGGCCTCTGAATGATGGCTATGGGTAACCTCCCCTCCAGGCCTACACAGACAGACTACAGCAGGTCAGGCAGTGGGATGTAAGTTCTGAAGGGTAGGAAGTCAGAATCTGATATGTAGGTCAATCAAACCTAAGAGCTGCAGTACACTGATATGCCTCTAGTCAGCATGATAGGTTAGAATACAGATTGAAATGAAGTACATGACATACCAGTACAGTCATAGCAAATGTGTAAAAGTGTCAGGTGTGCCCCCCCAATCCTGTGTAGAAGTGTAGAAACAGGTGTGCCCCCCCCCATCTTGTGTAGAAATGTAGAAACAGTCAGATGTGCCCCCTTCCCCAATCCTGTGTAGAAATTTAGAAACAGTCAGGTGTGCCCCCCAATCCTGTGTAGAAATGTAGAAACAGTCAGGTGTACCCCCCCCCCAATCCTATGTAGAAATGTAGTAACAGTCAGGTGTGCTCCCCCAATCCTATGTAGAAATGTAGAAACAGTCAGGTGTGCCCCCCTCAATCCTAAGTAGAAATGTAGTAACAGTCAGGTGTGCCCCCAGTCCTATTAAGAAATGTAGCAAGAGTCGGGCGTGCCCCCCCATCCGATGTACACATGTTGTAACAGTCAGGTGTGCCCCCCCAATCCTATGTAGAAATGTAGTAACTGTCAGGTGTGCCCCCCTCCAGTCTGATGTAGACATGTAGTAACATGTATGTGTAGGTATAATACCAGTGGAGCACAGATGACCTGAGGTGGCCAAGGTAGCAGGATAGATTGTAGCATTTGTACAATATGCAGGTATGCATGCATTAGCTTGGTGTGTGTTTCATATTGTGTGAGAGTGGTCAGTACGTATGCATGTTGAGATTTGACCTGGTGGCCATTGCCCACTACTGCCGATGATAGGGCCAAGTCCTGACAACTGCAGTGCCAAAGGCAATTCTCCACAGTATAACACATGCTAGCAGTAAGCCATTGTAAATGTATGGTGGTAATATGTGTCACCATCTGAAAGATGGACATGGCATGACTGTTGGGCTAGATATACAAGCAGTACACAGGGAAAAGTACCCCAGACATACAGTATATAATGTGTAACCATGAAATGGACACACCCTTGGAATTGTATATACAGGTATGCATCACATCTGGGCTTGTAGTAGGGAATACAGATGTCATCTGGCCGAACACTTGTAGATCACAAAGGTAACAGGACTGATGTATTGGGAAATGGCTGATGTCCCTGCACAAGCCAGCATGACTGGAATGCCCCATGCATATCTGTGAGTCAGATGCAAGTAGTGTCCATAGAACACATTCACCCAGTTCACCCAAACACCAACCACAGGTACATATCTGGTCTTATCGCTGCTGTTGGGAATGGGTACAATATGACCCCCACCTGTGTATGGCAATAGCGAAATAATGCAGCATTCAGTGTAGGTGTCCCATGCAGGTGTCCCTAGCTGTAAATAGCACCCTGCTAGCATCCACACCACCTGATCAATGCTGATAGAAAGTATTTGCATGAACACCTAGCACACCTACCCTGTCACCCCAGGGGAATATATTGTATGTCAGTCTGGGACTTTAGGACTGACAGAATACAACAGCCTGCTACAGCTGGACTGCATCACCACCAAATGGCCTACAGACCTCTGCCAAAGGCCTGTATCTCACCTGTACTGCCAATGTATGTTATGTCATGGACACCCAAATAACAACATAACACACTCCAGATAAGCCATATGCAAGGCCATGTGGACAAACCACAGTAACATGTCCACCATGTCCCACTGCATGAACTGTGGACCAACACTAAAACACAGCTGTGATGAGGTGATAACTATAGGGAAAGTATCAGAGAATGTATGCATAATGTATGGAAGAGGATAGAATAATAGAGGGGAGGGTGGGAGCATGGGCAGCATGGAATGTGCAAGGTCCGACACAGAGCCATGTGCACATACTATCCCTGGCTGCAAACACAAAAATGGGTGGCTACATACCTGTCCATACACCACAATGGGGGTAATGTCCTGACTTATGACCCCTGCCTCTGGGTAACTTGTTTGAATCTGTACAGCTGTGAGGCATTACGACAGCAAGATAAGGTCATACTGTCATGTCGATGGATGTACAAGTATGGGGTCCTCTGCCATCACTGTACCAAGGTGTGACCCAGCAGTAAGTGTCTGCAGCTCCCCCTCCAGAATGGCATAACTTCCCATGAATATGTAGGCATCGGACCACAATACTGGACACAGCTGCATTTACCCTGTGTTCCCCAGGACATCACTGTGAGCAGAAATGTCCACCTGATAGTACATGAGGACATAAAACATCACAGTGTATAACAGTACACATGTGTAAATATCTCTGCTAACATCAGTACCATGTAGCAGAAGCAGCACAGACACAATCACCTACAGTACACACTATCCCTTGCACAGTTTGACCCCATATTGCCAACTTATCTACAGATATCCTGCAGAAGCAGTTTGCTACCTGTAGGTGTAGAACACAAAGGTCTGCACTGGAGTACAAGCTACCTGGATCCACACGTTCAATAGAGAAGGGCATACTGGGTGTGTTCACACAAATAGAAATGAAAGCAATGTCAGACAACAATATACTGAAAGATCATACTGGGCATGCTCACATACATAAACAAATGAAGCCCATGTCTGCCACCAACAGTGGACCATACATATCTGACAGTTGCAGATGTTAGAGCATACACTCCTCAGTATGCACCAGGCATGCTTTGCACACACATTGGATAGGAATACACACAATATATCCAAGGACAACACACTATAATATGCCAAAAGTACACATACATAGATGTGTGGAAGAGAGTGACAGTGACAAAGAGTCTTCCATCATGAGGCCTGTCCCACCCAGCACACAGCCAAATGGCTACAACCACATGATGTGTAAATGTCACTCACTTTAGAAATTAGCCACTGGTATCCCACAACATTACAGACTCTGTGGTGCAAGTGCTAGCTGTGCAACATGACTGTACAAGGCAGTAGAAATCTAGCAGTTGTATACACGTACCTGTGGAATATAAACCTGCATGTGCCTGAGTTTGATGTGTCTATCTCTAGATGAATGGGTTATGGCCCATGCACACACACTGCCCTCCCCATAGCCCTACTATGACAAGCCTGCTGATGTCATTCACTTTAAAATACACCTTTGGGAAAGGAGTAGCCCAGTAATCTCTTGTGGCACATCCTATAACTGTGTAATGCTGTAGCGTGATAAACTAGTTAGGTAGGAGTTCTAATCACAGACATGGCAACTGTGTGCATGTTTGTGTGTGTTAGGCTAGTCATACTCACTACAATTCAAATGCCCTACTTTGGCAAGGCTGCTGATGTCATTCACTTTGAAATACACCTTTGGGAAAGGAGTAGCCCAGTAATCTCCGTGGCACGTCCTATAACTGTGTAATACTATGTGTGTGTGTGTTGTCTCTGTCTGTATAAGCAGCAATGCTTTTTAGGCTAGTCCCACGCACTACAATTCACATACCGTGTGTGTGTGTGTGTGTGTGTGCGTGTGTGTGTGTGCGTGTTTGTGTGTGTGTGTGTGTGTGTGTGTGTGTGTGTGTGTGTGTGTGTGTGTGTGTGTGTGTGTGTGTGTGTGTGTGTTAGACTAGTCATACTCACTACAATTCAAATGCCCTACTTTGGCAAGGCTGCTGATGTCATTCACTTTGAAATACACCTTTGGGAAAGGAGTAGCCCAGTAATCTCCATGCCACGTCCTATAACTCTGTAATACTATGTGTGTGTGTTGTCTATGTCTGTATAAGGAGCAATGCTTTTTAGGCTAGTCACACGCACTACAATTCACATACCCTGCTTTGGCAAGGCTGCTGATGTCATTCACTGTGAAATACACCTTTGGGAAAAGAGTAGCCCAGTAATCTCCATGGTGCATCCTATCACCGTGTATTGCTGTAGTGTGATATAGTACTTTGGTAGGGGTTCTATTCTCACACATGGCATGTGTGGATGTTTGTGTGTTTCTTTGTCTGTGTAGAATGCAATGCTTTTGAGGCCATTCACAGTCACTACAACCTCCATTGACCTTCTTTGGCAAGCCTGCTGATGTCATTCCCAGTGAAATACACCTTTGGGGAAGGAGTACTCCAGTAATTGCTGTGGTGCATCCTATAACTGTGTAATGCTGTAGTGTAATAAACTAGTTAGGTAGGAGTTCTAATCCCAGACATGGCAAGTGTGTGTGTGTCTGTGTTTGTCATTCGCATCCTGTGTGGAGGTGGCTGTGGGTGTGTAACAACTGGACTCATTGTGGAGTGGGTTTTGCAAATTTCTTATATGGTGGCCCTATTATATGTCGCAATGTCCACCTTACAGGGATAACAGATGTGAAATAGCCGAGAGGATGGGGTGCCAATCCATACCCCTACATGTGACATCAAGGCCTGGCGAACAAAGTTAGCAACCCTTGTATTACCCAGAGAACACTCTTAACTCATGTCTCATACACAAACACACTTGCCTAGGCAACAACTGCTATGTTGGTAGTACCCTGCATATTGCCCAAGGATAGTAACCATTGTGTAATTGCAGTGGATTACAGAGGGCATGGCACCCTGTCCATCAGTACAATAGGCACGTACATGCAGACAGTGCACCTTCACTATGTTCCCCACTGGACACCTGCAACACCTCTGGTGCCATCAAATGTGACCCACAATGGACATACCATGCCTTAAGCACATCCCCTGTATGGACAGATGCCACTGACACCAGGGAATACCTGTATCATGCCATCAATGTAGGTGCAGGGTCAGACTGCTGTCCATTACCAGTTCCCACCACATGAGGCTAGGACTGGCACATTTGATGATAACAATCTGTGTACACAACATGGACCAGACACCCCAGGTACAGTTCCACATGTTACTGTGCATACATGTGGGACATGTGCACATCCCAGACAGCATCCATGTCATGGACTAAAGAACCCATACATGGCAAGCATTGCATGGCAATGGCCACACACAATATTTATCAGGTGACTGGATGGTGAATACAGTACCCACCTGTGTGGGCCAATCCAGACACTACACCCCTGAGACACACTGCAAACCATTGTCATGTGGTCTGATGCCAAGGTATACCCTTCACCTAGCCTTGTATAGCCTTCTGGCACAGTCAACCACTACACACCCATGAAGCAATGCATGCACGCATGTCAGTACTGGTACCCTGTGTCTGTGTGTGTGTGTGTGGTGTAAGATGCTTTCAACCATATTCACACTCATTACAACTCCCATTGGAATACTGAAGCATGCTGTTGGATGTCAGACACCTTCACATACCCTTTGCCCATATAACCTCTGGATAACCCCTATGGTGCATGTGATATCTTCACATTACTGTATTGTGGCAAATAAACTAGTTAGGAAGTGTATTCCTGACCCTGCCAAGTGTGTCAATGTGTGTGAGTCCCTGAGAGAGTGTGGCTGTGTTGACGCTGACACTTGTTCATGTGGGCAGGCACATGTACTACACCTACTGTATCGCTATCATATCACTGTTGCAGATGTCACTCACCATCACATATATGTCTGGGCAGCTCCTCAACATGTAAGCTATGTGGCATATGCGATAAGTGCATAGACATGTGATAACAATACATAGTCAGTCAGGGGTTTGAAACCCTGCACTGGTAGGTGTGTGGCACAAGCATGCTTAGGTTTTACTCTCCCGCCCCCTCCCTGACTTACTTTGTCTCTGTCTCTCTCACTCCCTCTCTGGTGGATGTGGAGAACTACACCTGCTTTGCTTAGGCAGCAGCTTGTGTTTTGTAAGTAGTGCTCATGATCAGCTGATGGCCTCTGCATGAATTGCAGTCCTCCTCTAGCTGATTGCATGTGAAACAGCTGTGGTAATATTCACATAGCCACTTGCATGGAAACACACTCCAATACCTAGGAACATCATGTTGGTGTTGGGCCTTTTCATTCACTGTGAGCAGGACCTAGATCTGGTGTTTGGCAAACAGCATCACAGATGGATTTGAGATTTACCTCTAACAACATACACTGTGGAAACAGGCCAACACACATGAGGGGGATGTGCCTGACATGACTACAGAATGTAAGTGTTGCTATTCTACATTTGGAGTAATGTCGGTTTAACAGGGTGTGTGTGGATATGGCTGGTCTATATGCTTTAATACCTGTCATGACAGTGCTATGTTTTTGAGGAAACCCCCATCTGTAGAGTCATCTGCAGACTTGTCAGTCTGTGGAGCCTTTTGTTTCTTGTGTTACTCACAGAACACCTATCTGAGAACTGTAGAAGCATAGTGTGAGGATTGCAGTCAGTACATGGTGACAGTCATGAGAGTTACTGACTTCATATCCCTCATAGGACATATGTCACAACAAACCCTGGTACAACAGTAAATGTATGAGGTCATCACAGCAACATGCCAATATTGGGGCAGCGTTTGTAGCTCCAGCCACAAATCTGTCAATCTTTGCACATATGGTCTGCAGTAAGAGGTGCATATGTCCTGTACACCATTATTTATTGACATCATACTTGATAAAAAGCCAGTCAGATATCAGACTGCTAGACATGTTATGTAAAGTAGGAGTTGTTTCTGAGGACATAGTTGGCCATTCTGTGGTTGTGTGTACTGTACTGGGGTCTGTGTACCTAGGGTGATTGTCGACAGTATGTGTATTGCACATATGTACCTTGGGCTGTGCACAGACTGTGGAAGATGCCATTGTTGTTGGTCCTGTTCTATCTGATGTGACATGCTGCTCCAGTGAATGGTACCCTATTGGCTCACATGTCTGTAGGTCCAGACACACACATGTCCAATACCACAGACAGCCATTGGACCACACAGTGCCATGACCCAGTGTATGTAGGGTCAGTGTGTGAGTGGACATATGAGGATGGTGTTTATCAGACAGTCCATATAGTGTCATATTAAGTATGTGTACTATATGTGGCTGTGGCTGTGTTTACATTGGTTGTGGGTTTTCACTTTCACACAGGTGTCTGTTACTCTGTGCTGTGACATGTGTGTAGAGCCCGTTATATTCACAGGTACATGTGTAGTCCCCCATACAACATGTAGTTGAGTGTTGTGGCAGTCTGCCTGTAGTTTGCACAGTGCTTTGTGACATGCCTAGCAACCTAATGTAATTACCCAGTGTGCTGATATGACCAGTTATTTGCAAGACATACTACTGCCAGGCCATCATAACTGTTGTGTATTTCTGACAAAGCAGTGGAAGTCTGTACAAATGTATGTCACTAACAACTGGGTAGTATATGGCCATGTGACCCCTGCACCACCAGGTATTATGTGTCAGGACAGACTGGAGTGTGTGCATGCATAAACTGTGTTGGCATATGTAGTCCAGTATTTATGTGATATACCCATGTACATGGCTATTAACATCCATATTGGGAGGCGTGGTCCACATGTCTCACATGAAGGGGATATGTGTACACCTCTAGACTAACCACATAGTGCCAGACTGTCCACATATATTGGTCATATCTCTGCTGTAGTCCGCAGGATCATTTCTGTCCTAGCACTGGTACGGTGCTATGATGCCCTTAGGATGTCTGTCAGTAGCCAATGGTGCACATGTTAAAAGCAGATGTGACCTCCCACACACAACATGTCTGTTAAGACAACCCCTATTACAGTAGCAACAGTCTACATATATACCTGCAATACATACCTGACATCCCCTTGCACTAAGAGGTTGGGACTATTGGGGCTGAGGTGGGACTCCACTCCATGTTCTGGACATATGGTGAACATATATGTATATACATTTATCCATATATCTATATAGATATATACACATATACATATCGACATACATAGATGGATATATATATATATATATATATATATATATATATATATATATATATATATGTATATATATATATATATATATAACCAAACACACCACAAACGATAATTATGTAAACACAAACTGAAATTCGGAAGGACCACAAGAGCAGCTAAAATAAGCGTAATAAAATCACTTCTTCACTTCAAAGTTAATAAAACAGGTTTAATAAGAAGGTTGTGGCTTTATGAGAGTGCACCTCTGCTTCATCAGACATCAAATAAATTCAACAACAGGAACTATATACTTCATCAATTAGTTAATTAGCCAATGAAAATGTTTAAAACATTTAAAATGACTACCACACCTATTCCTAGTAATATACCCTCACAATACAAAACATTTCCCATCAAACACTTACACTTGTAGAATATAAAATACTTTCAAACATAATATTAATATAACTAATACAAAATACTAACATTTATACTATTAAAAATTTATAACTATATATATGTATGTTTATATATAAATAATGGACACACTTCTTATAATAACACTATGTCCTCACTATATATTTATATATAATCAAAATAAAAATAAGCTTGGGATAAACATGACGTCAGCTTAGCGTAATCTCCTACCTTTAAGTATTGGTTTTACACTAACATGGTCATTTAATCCATACCCCCTATGTGAGCCTAATCTTAAAATCCACCTTGTTTCAGCTTGTTCGGTGAGATTAACAATATCTCCTAATCTAATGTTAGGGTACTGAATGTGTAGCACTTGAAAATAAAAATAAAAATAAAAGAAGATCATAAGTTTTATTTTCAAGTGCTACACATTCAGTACCCTAACATTAGATTAGGAGATATTGTTAATCTCACCAAACAAGCTGAAACAAGGTGGATTTTAAGATTAGGCTCACATAGGGGGTATGGATTAAATGACCATGTTAGTGTAAAACCAATACTTAAAGGTAGGAGATTACGCTAAGCTGACGTCATGTTTATCCCAAGCTTATTTTTATTTTGATTATATATTAATATATAGTAAGGACATAGTGTTATTATAAGAAGTGTGTCCATTATTTATATACATATATATAGTTAAAAATTTTTAATATTATAAATGTTAGTATTTTGTATTAGTTATAATAATATTATTAAGTTTGAAAGTATTTTATATACAACAAGTGTAAGTGTTTGATGGGAAATGTTTTGTATTGTGAGGGTATATTACTTTAGGAATAGGTGTGGTAGTCATTTTAAATGTTTTAAACATTTTCATTGGCTAATTAACTAATTGATGAAGTATATAGTTCCTGTTGTTGAATTTATTTGATGTCTGATGAAGCAGAGCACTCTGGTAAAGCCACAACCTTCTTATTAAACCTGTTTTTATTAACTTTGAAGTGAAGAAGTGATTTTATTAACATATATATATATATATATATATATATATATATATATATATATATATATCCATATAAACACTCAAATATATACTCAGCAATATATGTCTACACATATACAGATATAGATACATATGCACATATACTTATGGATATCTACATATATATCGACAGTAATAGGTATATTAGAATAAATATGTATGCACATATAGTTATAAATATCTACATATATATCTACATATAAATATATATATATATATATATATATATATATATATATATATATATATATATATATATATACATACACAAAGAGATCTACACATGGCCATATATATGATGCACTATACAGATGTGTATACAGACATATGTATGAATATACATGTGTATGTACATGTAGACATATATCAACATATGTATATGTATATATCCGTATTCCTGTCATGTGTAAACATCACAGTTGTGTATACCTTCCCAGATGTATCTCACCGCATGTATCTGATATGTGTATATTATGATATAACAACATATGTGATGCAACAGTCATATTAATAAGTACTACACAAGTTTTGGAAGTAAAGGCAATTGTTCGATACTAATCAATATGTGTATTGACAGATATACTGGAAAAACAACAGCTGTCTTCACAGTGGTCATAGCATAGTGGTTATGTGTTGTGACTAGAGTATACAGGTTCCTGGGTTCAAAACCTGCAAGGGCTGTTCATTTTGTTGCTTGGCAGAACAAGGGCTGTCAGATACAGACTGGTTAATGCAGTTTTGAGCAGCTTTAAGTGCGTTTGCATGGGTTTGCACGCAGCTAACCGGTGCCAAGCTACGGTTAAACGTACGGGCACTTACACCGTGTAGGCTTTGCTTACCAGTGCGCAAATCAGCTTAGCTGTTATATTGGAGCAATGTTGATACCTGCTAAGCATGGCTTAGCCCTGGTAACCAGTTTTTCACCACCCAGTCTGATAACATAGCAGGGTAATGACATCTGTAATAAGTGTATGTAATGCCATGTACAATACATGCACCTATGTGCTGTCATTACAGTAGCAAGGGGTGTGAGTATCATGTCTGGGACACACAAGTATATGAGGCCTGTACAGCACTGTTATCAATGTGAATGTGTTACATACAGGGGTAGTAGCCCAGGGTACGTGCTGTCACACTGGTATGTAGTGTATCATGGCGGTACTACTGTTGATAGTGCTTTCCCAGGCAAGAGTAGAGTGCTAAATGTAGTATTGACAACAAGCACACCTGCAGGCATAGCTGAACTCTGAGGTCTCCGTGTTGTGTCCCTGGTGTATGAGCTGTGCACAGTATATATCCCCTACTGGATAGGGATCTGACATGTGGAATGTAACTGTAGACTGCCGTCTGTACAGCACATGTTAATGAGGGCTTCCAACATGTAGATATGGCATACATATTGTTGTCAAACGTCTGTCAATACACTCATCCTACTGTGTAGCTACTTGCCAAGCTGATGACTGTCAGTCCCTGTACAGCTGTGCAGATGGCAGGTATCCAGCTGTGATATGTACAGGCAACCTATGCTTGATTGACACTGACATGTCTGCCTAGCTGTGTAAGAACGGGCACATATAGGAGACAACACCCTGTATGCACCACATGCTACGGGTACCTCCACTACACTACCACAGTCAACAGAACATGCTTGGGTACAGGTCTCCATCACAGACAATAACCATGTGTTGTACTACATGTTGCATAAATGTCAACTTGATTACCGCAGTGGCCATGTGCAGGAGGCACCCAGAGGATTGGCTGATGCATGTCACTCTCACCCTGAGGGTCACCACAGTGGTGCTGTCGATAGATTGCCTGCTGCCACATGGCAGGTGGCAGGATACCACTGTACACACATAACCCTACACAACCCATCTCTCCATGGACAATAGCTAGGTACACAGCTATGACCACCTGCAGTGATGCACCCCAGTACTGGCACATGTGTACATGTGCATTACTGAGGATAGCAGTGTCTGTGTGTTAGTACGCCTGTAGTTGGGAATTCCCTGAGGGCCTTCACAAACATCGCAACACCCATTGCCATAGTTAGTTGTGGCTGCTGCTGTATGGGACATTACATGTACCCTGTTATGCTCCTCTCCCTACTGGCTGTATGAACCTTGCAGTACCAGCACAACAGTGTTGTACAAATGGGTCGATAGGCATGGGATACCCATTGAGTTCTGGTAAGTGTGTGTATGTGTGCATATCCATATATCTGTAGGGTACAGCATTCTGAGGCCACATACTCCTATTACAATACCCATTGCCACACAGTAGTACAGATAGTGTTGTTGCTGCCCATAGGTGAGGCATGACAATGCAACACCCTACTATGCCTGTGGCATGTGCATTAGGTGCATATCCCTGTAGTACCAATGTTGGAATATACAATGGATTGTATCGCAGTCGTGGGCAATGTGTGATGGTAGGTATGTCAGAGTGTCATCATGGGTTTCAGGGATTACAATATCCACTGGGGGATGTGGGTGCTGTGTACACTGTCATTACACCAAGGTACACCCGGTATATGTCCCATGTACCACTTTATTGTGACCACTGTCACCATCAACCATACAGGTAACTGATACCACAATCCAGCCCAGTTTTACATATGTGCAGCCTACCTGTAACACATTGGACACATGGTCAAGTTAGCAGCAATAGGCACAGGTCTCTTGGACGTGTGTCTGCCTGTTATGTGTCTGTTAATGTGTATATGGTGGCATGTCACACTATCTATTGTTTATATACAACCATTAAATCCCCCATTAGCATACTGTACATGTCTGGGGATACTCTGCTTGTAACATGTAACCTGGAAAACACCTCACCCTAAACGCTGTGTGATGTGTGCAAGGAAAGCCACACACTTAAGTAACACTACATGCCTATGTAGAGGTCTAGTCCCAGCGTTGCCAAGTAAGAGTGTGTGTGTATGTGGATGGGTCTACATTAGATTGCAGATTATACATGTCCCAGCGGGTCACCTGTCCATGTGGCACAGGCAATAACTGTTATACAAACCTGTGACATGTGTTCAACTGTACCCCAGATATGTCTAATGTATTCCAATAAACTCCAGAACAAAAACCACAGCGAAGGACCAACAGCTAACACGAACAGCTTTATTGAAACAGTTGAGCGCTTTCTTCCCTTCTGTGATAAGGACTTCTTCAGAACAAAATTACAAAATACCCACACACACTACTAACCCAGCCTTAAATAGTAAACCATGAATTACACATCAATTAATTCTTAAAATGACATACCATATATTGAAAACACAACATATTATATAAACATGTATCCAATATAATTGGAAATATGAGCAGATAATACCTAACATTACCTAAAATATTATGTTAGATAAATTATATTGTAAAAAACAATGTACCAATCTCCTGAATAAGAAATTTAACCTAATATACTTCTTAATTTTAATATGCTAGATAAGCTAATAGCCTCATTGATACCTGGATACTTTGTGGCATCAAGCCTAAGTTGCCATCTTAGCTCACAGATATCCAAGTGGGCATCTAGGCATCTACCTTGTAGATCTTTGAACAAATGTTGGATCACAAAAAAAATCTAAAAACTGTAATTTTGTTCTGAAGAAGTCCTTTATCACAGAAGGGAAGAAAGCGCTCAACTGTTTCAATAAAGCTGTTCATGTAAGCTGCTGGTCCTTTGCTATGGTTTTTGTTCTGGAGTACCCCAGATATGTCACAGCCATGGTGTCACCACAGTGCCTTACTCCTTGTGGAATATGGCTGCAAACCATCCTCCTGCTGACACATGTACAGCTACAATGCAAATGGATAACATTATGGAGACCACAATCAACCAGTGTTACTAACAGCTATAATGCATCATTGCTGGATGGCTACACTACCTGACATGTATGCATTAAACTTTACTCCTGACATGTTATACTGCAGTACTTTGGTACACTGTAGTAGAGTCACCATGTGCATCAGAACCATATTAACCTGTCCCTGCACCGATGTTATGGATTACAGGGATGTGGCACAGGTATCATCATATACACAGGGTGTGTTGCTGGTTTGCCAAAGGCTGAGGGTGGGCCATACATTTGATACGATGTTTGTGGGTGAGGGGTGTAATGAGTTGAACTGGGCATGGTGATGTGGTGTGTGTAGGTATGGGGTTGCCCTAGGTGTGTTCTTATAGTGTGTGGGTATGCATGCACACAGTTCTGCCATGTGGCTGCCCTTTACAGGTGTTTATGGACAGATGCAGACCATACCTGGCAGGGTGTGCAGTTCACTGCCTCCGGCCATGGACACATGGACTGTGCCTGCAGAGGGGTTCCATGGGCACATCCAGGTACAGGCCTCAATGTGCTACCCTCCCCTGATGATGACTGATGTCCGCTGGAACCAGGTCCCTACTGGGACTGGCCAGGACCATGTGCTCATGGCCTGCTGTGGTGTGGTGTGGACAGCACCCCCACCCTGCAGTGCTGGAGCTGGTACTGCCACTACGGGAGCACCTTGGTGTACTAGCACGTCCACATTGACCACCAGCTGTTGATGTTGCTGGCCTACATTCACGCAGCCATCACTGCACTCCCACCACATGTTCAAGCATGGAAAAACCACGGTTGATGAGGCCCATCATCTCACCAAACTGTCTATCCATGAGCTTGGTATAAGCATGGATTGCACCAGACAGTTCATGGAAGTTGTCACTTGCAGATGTAAGAGCAGCCCTCTGCAGCCTCAGGCCCTGTCTGGTGTACAGTTCTATATGTGCCTGTGCTACCATGACAGCCTGAAATATGCACCTGGTGGGACCAGTTGTGGAGTGTCTGCCAGGGGCATGATGACCAGTGGCCCTACCACGAGCACCCTGGGACATCTGCCTATGTGGTGCCCTGCTGGACATCTGGCTATGACTGCTGTGACCAGATACAGTAGGCATGGATACCACACTCTCCTGTGCACTGCCACCAACCGCCAGCTGTCCGTCAGCTATGGCCACTGGTGATGGGGTATGCATAGGCACTGAAACTGTTTGCAGGGTTGGGGGTGGCTAAAAGGGGGATGTCAAATGAAAAACTTTGATAGTGAGGGGAAAGTCTGTCTGCTTCCCCTGCTCCAATTCCCTATGGTTGGCTACTCATATCGCTCCTGCTTGCTCCTCGGATGCCTCCCCTCATCAAACTTAAACCTAACCAGACAACACATAAAACACAAAATCAGTTTGCCACACAATCACAGCCTTCAAGGCAAAATAACATACCTAGCACACTAGTAATAGGTGACCCTATAGTCAGGCACACTGACATCCCACTCACTAAGCTGGACAAGCAGACCGTTACTGTTAGCTGCTTGTCAGGAGCCAGAATCCGCCACATAATGCAAGCACTCAGGTCACTCCAGAACAAGTACAAATATGACTCTGTCATTGTTCATGTTGGTGTGAATGACCTGAGATGTACCTCCCTGAACTACATGAAAGGAGACATGGAAGAGCTCTCTGATCATGTAGTTCAGGCTGGTATGACTCTGACCCTGAGTAGCATCCTACCCTCACCAAGAATGATACCTCAGTATAAAGAGAAAATGATCAAGTTCAACAATTGGCTAAGCTTCTGGTGTCATTTAAAGGGGATCCAGCGTCTGTCAGCCTGGGATGACATGCTCAACAAGCCGTATTGCTTTGCAAGAGATGGCTTGCACCTGTCACCCCTAGGCTTTCAAATACTGCCTTTTTTAGGCAAGGCTCAAAAGTCAAACCCACCTCCGTAAACAGCACAATTAACAAAAATATGAGGGTTATGCTACTCAATGCCAGGAGTTTAAATCTCAAAATGCACACGCTCGAAGCACTCCTCAATATGGAGAACGTCAACATCTGTGCAGTAACTGAAACCTGGTTCAAGGCTCCAGAGAGCACCCCAGCACTACCGGGCTACAATTCATACCACATGTTTTGGCCACAGAACACGGACCAAAACACAAAAGGAGGGGGTGTATCCGTATATATCAAGGATACCTACACCTCCAGGTTAGTGGCGCAGCATGATACCTCTGAGATCATCCATGTGCAACTAACATCAGGCAAATCTGCAGTACAAATTGTGGCCTGCTACAGATCACCCTCCATGACCCAGGACCACCACTCCACCTTTCTGGAGACACTGGAAAACATGAAGGTCCTACCGAACACCCCGATATTGGGAGATTTCAATTGCCTACAATTAACTGGGAAAACTACTCGAGTACAAACTCCCTGGCCCAGCGCTTCCTGGAATTCATCAACTCAAATGCCCTGAATCAGCTGGTAGACTCCCCGTCCAGAGGTGAAAACATATTGGACCTGGTCATCACAAACATGAGCAACAGGTGTTTCACACCAGAGGTCAACCCATCACTGGTTAGATCAGACCATAAACTAATCACTCTGGATGTCCACACCCCACCACCACCCCCAACTAAGGAAACCACAGAAAAAAACTTTTCTGAAGCAAACTTCACCTTACTTAGTACAGAGGCGGTAAGTTTCACAGCCCCCACGCTAAAGGATAATGCTGCCCAAGATGCAGAAACCTTTACAAATGCACTCTATGAGCACCTACAAGGATGCATGGATCATGTAATCCCTAGCAAAATCAAAACTCACTCCTCTAAGAGAAGGCAACAAGTCTGGTGGACCCCTGCCATAAACAGGCTATACAATAGAAGGAGGAAACTAGTTCAGAAAAAAAGCAAATCCCAAGAAGGAAATACATCCCTGATCAGTATTAGTAAGAAACTAAGGTCCCTCATAAAATCATACAAGGCTAACTTTGAAAGAAACATAGCCAAGGATTCAAAAGATAACCACAAAGCCTTCTTTAGCTATGTTAAGAATCTAAGTGGCAACTCGCAGATATGCACTGAACTAGTGCAAAATAGCACAAAATATACTGAACTTACTGATATTGCCAACATCCTGGCAGATAGATTCAGTGCAAACTTCACCCCTCTCTCACCCCCAAAAGGGCCCACAACAATACCAGAAAAGTATAGTGTTCCGGAAATCACAGACGTACAAGTGAAAATAGCCCTTTCAAAAGCCAAAAACACAGCGTCAGTGGGGCCAGACGGTGTCCCAGGCTTCATCTTGCATGAACTACAGAACGAACTAACCCCCACCTAAACACGCTGTTCATCCTCAGCATCTCCATAGGCTACGTGCCCATAGAATGGCGCACAGCAATGGTTATTCCACTCCATAAAAGAGGGGCCACAACTGACAGTGGTAACTATCGCCGCATAAGCCTGACTAGCCTGGTCTGCAAGGCTATGGAGCGCATCATCATGGAACTCATTAACAAAGACACTGGGAACCTCCAAACACTTGACCCGACCCAGTTTGGCTTTGTTAGGGACAGATCATGCCTACTAAACCTGGTTGACTTCTTCGAGACAGTCACCAAGGCCATAGACAAGGGAAAGGTTGTTTACACAGCCTACCTTGACCTCGCCAAGGGTTTTGACACCATTCCCTACTCGGGTATTTAAGAAAAACTCACCAGCCTGAACATAAACCCCTACGTCATGAAATGGGTTGCCAACTGGCTTACAGACAGAACTCACACGGTAAGAATAGTGGGCTCCAGATCTGACTCTAAACCAGTCACAAGTGGTGTCCTGCAAGGCTTGGTCCTGGGACCCCTACTGTTCGGCATATACTTCTCAGAAGTACAGGCAAACACAGGAGGACTATGGCTAACCAAGTTCACTGATGACTGAAAACTGGGAGCCATAATTGACTCTCCAGCTGACACGGACATCCTCCAAAAGGGCCTTACTGAGATGGACACCTGGTGTCAAAGTCATGGCCTCAAGCTAAATGCCAAAAAATGCATAGTCATCCTGTTTTGGAAAAACAAAACACCCACGAATTACCACATAGGTGGCAGCCCCCTTAATACAGAAGAGGTAATAAGAGATCTGGGGACCCAGATAGATAGCAATCTCTTCTTTAACAATCATACTGCCAAAGTAGTTAGGAAATCCTTTTATGTGGCCCATCTAATTACTAAAGGGTTCGCATTTAGAAATAAAGAGGTTATAGTGCCCCTCTACTCGTCACTCATCAGACCCATCATAGAGTACAATGCCCCATTTGGGATGTACCACACAAGACACTTCCAACAGCTGGAGAGACCACAAAAGTACATCACCAAGAGGATTACTGGTCTCAAACATATGTCCTATGCAGCCAAACTGAAAAAACTTCGGCTGTACACAGTGGCATATCGCTTACTTTGAGGTGTACTCTGCCTGACTTACAAAGCCATGTCCAACTCAGAATTGATGGACATGCTCCACCTAAAGAAATCCAAGTCACTGTGAGCCACATGCTCTAGTGAGCTAAACCTCACCACAGCAATAAATAGAACATGCTGGAGGGATAGATTCCTGTCACAGAGACTCCCCATGCTTTGGAACAAAATTCCAAACTACATTAAGCAGAGCCCCAAACTACATTAAGCAGAGCCCCTCACTAACACTCTTCAAGAGAAACCTTGATGAGAAAATACACCCCTGGGATCACTTCATTGGCTCTACTTGACAGAGGATCAGTTAATTAATCAATGGGGCGGCGATAGCCAACACACTCTGGCTAGGACTACAAATGCCCTCGGGCAGATAGCCTAGTACCTACCTAAGAACCTATGAACTGGAAAACCCCCTGCAAAGGATGCCTGCCTTGGACTGCCTTTCTTAGTGTTACTCTTTCAATCTGCTTAGAATAGTGTCTTGCTCCTCAGGTGCCTCCCCTCATCAAACTTAAACCTAACTGGAAAACCCCCTGCAAAGGATGCCTGCCTTGGACTGCCTTTCTTAGTGTTACCCCTCCAACCTGCTTAGACTAGCATCTTGCTCCTCAGATGCCTCCGCTCATCAAACTTAAACCTAACTGGAAAACCCCCTGCAAAGGATGCCTGCCTTGAACTGCCTTTCTTAGTGTTACCCCTACAACCTGCTTAGACTAGCGTTTTGCTCCTTGGGTGCCTCCCCTCATCAAACTTAAACCTAACTGGAAAACTCCCTGCAAAGGATTCCTACCTTGGACTGCCTTTCTTAGTGTTTCCCCTCCAACCTGCTTAGACTACCATCTTGCTCCTCGGGTGCCTCCCCTCATCAAACTTAAACCTAACTGGAAAACCCCCTGCAAAGGATGCCTGCCTTGGACTGCCTTTCTTAGTGTTACTCCTCCAACCTGCTTAGACTAGTGTCATGTTCCTTGGGTGCCTCCCCTCATCAAACTTAAACCTAACTGGAAAACCCCCTGCAAAGGATGCCTGACTTGGACTGCCTTTCTTAGTGTTACCCCTCCATCCTGCTTAGACTAGCGTGTATGTATCAAGACTAGCTTCTGGAATGTTTACAATACTGACAATAACCTATCCATAGCAAACACATTAGCAGCCTACCGCAGACCCTTGCCCCCCCTCAAGCTACTCTGTACCCTTGTCTCTCTTTCCCAAGGCCAACTAGTTTTATGCTGTATCCCACCCCTTGTTTTTCAACACCTCTGCCCTTAACCTCTAGTTATTACTAAATCTCTGCAGTCTACCTCCCTCTAGCCTACACTCAGTCCCAACTATAGAGCCCTACAAACTGATTGTTTCTGGCTGCTCTGTACTCTCACACCTACCTGACTCCCCCCTCCCCCTCTTCTAAAACTACCCTTTCCTCTTTATCCCCTCCCCTAAAGTGCACATCCTCCCATGAACCTATTTCCTGGTGGTGCTATCAGTGGCGCCATCTTTAAAAACTTTGATAGCGAAGGGAAAGTATGTCTGCTTCCCCTGCTCCAATTCCCTGCAGTTGGCTGCTTGTATCACTCCTGGTAGGTCGCACTCTGCTGCTAAAATGCAAACAAATGTTTAAATGCTGTATCTGCTGCATTATCTTGTATTTACATTACTGTATTTATATTCTGTGAGTCAATACGCAATTGTACTGAATAACTTCAAATAAGGGATGCCTAACAGCCACGTGTAGTAAGGCAGGGTTACCATATTGATGTTTTTAGCCTAATCTTGTTTATTGTATAGTAGTGCTTCACTAGAGAGCTACTGGGGCCGAATGCTACAATCGTTCGCTCCTTCTACAAATACAGGATGCCTAACAGCCATGTGCAGGAAGGCAGGGTTACTATATTGTTGTTTTAGCCTACTCTTGTTTATTGTATAGTAGCGCTTCACTAGAGAGGTATTGGGGCAGAACACTACAATCGTTCACTCCTTCTATTTGGCGCTATTTTTCAGGTATGTGCCCTTGGGGCTGGGAGCTGAAATTGCTGCTCCTGAAGAACGGTAGTGAATTCAGAGTTGGGTTTTAAGGCTAAACGCTACACCCAACTGATGTAAACACTTTATCTGGCTTAGTTTGAGCTTCTGAGGCTGAACTCTAGATTAATCGCTTCTGCCCTTGCCCCTGACTTTGTAATTAGCTTGGATTGAGCTCCTGGGGCTGAACGCCAGTACAGCTGCATCTATACTTTTTTCCATGCACAGTATTTTAGCTCGGTCGGAGCTACCGGGGCTGACAGGTTTAATATTTGATGTTATTTTGTCACAAATAGCTTGGATTGAGCTACTAGGGCTGACAGTTATTACTGTTGCTTAAATTCACAATATAAATAGCTCAGGTTGAGTTTTTAGGGGCCGAACACTATCACAGCAGAACCCTAGCAGTAATAGCACTAAATATAGTTCCAAATGCTACTGTAGTCGCTCTCTTAACTGTCTTATATTCAGGACTTAGCTCGGGGCCATAAGCTGCTTGTTTAACAGCTAACTAGCTTTGGCTTGAGTTACTGAGGCTGAACGCTACCACAGATAGTTGTATACAATTAAGTGGCACTTTAATTTGGAATGAGCTCCTAGGGCTGTAAGCTCACAGTATTACATTAAGAGTCAAATAATTTACCAGGATTGAGCTACTTGGGCTGAATGCTATAAACACTGGCCTTTAAACACTGTAATCAGCTCAGTTTCAGCTCCTGGGGCTAGACGCTATAACAATTGCATCTTCATTTGCTTTTTCCCACTGAAAGTAGCTCGGATTGTGTTACTAGGGCTGTTAGCTAATACGGATTGTTTTCTGACATCGTAGGCTGCCTGTACTGTGACGTGATACTGGGACTGAATGCTAACTACTGTGCCTAATATATCAAACCATAGCCTTTTTTTTGTTTCTGCCTTATCTGTTTTGGTGCTGCAAAGTACAATTGACTGAAGTCTACTCAATGAATGATTGTTCCTCCTGTATTTTATTATTTCCTAACTGTCTTTGCATTAGCTGTATTAGTATTTTATTTTTTCTCCTGTATTTTACTCCTGTATTTTTTTATTTCCTAACTGTCTTTGCATTAGCTGTATTAGTATTTTATTTTTTCCTAACTGTTCTTGCATTAGCTGCACTTAGTATTTTATTTTTTAGTATTTTTGCTAGTATTTTATGTTTGCCTAACTGTTTATACATTAGCTGCTTAGTTGCCTCTGCCTAGCTTTTCATGCATTGTAAACTATGTACTGACTAAGGTCTTCTTAAATGAATGCTAATTATTTTCTCTGCTTTTTATGATCTCCTAGCTGTACCTCCCAACTTCCACTCACTTTCTACTCAGCTTCACCTACTTTAACTCACTCACTCCTTAACGTTTTCTAGAGCCCCCTGCAGTGTCTGCTTTACCCACCTGTCCTGCAAATGCTAACCACCTCTCTCTCTCTCTCTCTCTCATTACAGCTTGCTCCTCGAGTGCCTCCCCTCATCAAACTTATGCCTAACTGAAAACCCCCCTGCAAAGGACACCTGCCTTGGACTGCCTTTCTTAGTGTTACCCCTCCAACCTGCTTAGACTAGCGTGTATGTATCAAGACTAGTTCCTGGAATGTTTACAATACTGACAATAATCTACCCATAGCGAGCACATTAGCTGCCTACTGCAGACCCTTACCCCCCTCAAGCTACTCTGTACCCTTGCCTCTCTTCCCCAAGACCAACTAGTTTTATGCTGTATCCCACCTCTTGTTTTTCAACACCTCTGCCCTTACCCTCTACTTATTACTAAATCTCTGCAGTCTACCTCTCTCTAGCCTACACTCAGTCCCAACTATAGAGCCCTACAAACTGATTGTTTCTGGCTGCTCTGTACTCTCACACCTACCTGGCTCTTCCCACTCCATTCGCCCTACGGGCTCACTCCGCTCCCATACCCTACCCCCGATTCCCACACACCCCAGCACTCCTACTTTTATTCTTCCCCCTCCCCTCCCAGTCAGACTAATTATCCAGTAGACACCCATCCCCTATTATTCCACCCATTTATGTCTTTCCCTCATACTTACATCACTCTACCTCCCTAAACTTGAAGTCTCCACTTCTTTCATTTAGATCTATGGAAACAAATTATATCTTATTCTAACACCTCTCTTCTGCATAACCATCCCTCTTCTCCATAACTACTACTATCATTCTCTCACTGGACTCACATGCCTACTAGAATGCTTCACACTCTCCTGGCCCCCTGTTTCCTCCTTCTGCTCCTAATTCCATTATTCTATACCACCTTATACTCCTCTAATACCTATCAAACATTACCCTCAAAAATAACATCCATACAAACCTACCCCTCCCACACCCTTACTCTCATTTCCTTTCTATCTCACCTTCACTCATTCAGCCCAACCCTCTACACCTATTCCACCCAATAATCTTCTCCATCTCTGCTAATAAACTGAAAAATAAACTTATCTCAGTTCTACCCAGACTATTACTCTGTAAATCTAAACAACTACAATTTACCTATTTCTACAACCTAATCTTAGTTGGGGACATCCACCCCAACCCCGGTCCCAGTCCCTCTATTTACAATACTTCCCCCTTATCTCCTTCCTCCCCTCACCACTTCCTAAAAATATTCACTATCAATGCCCAGAGTCTCAACAACAAAGACATCCTAGCCATCTCTGAAACATGGTTCAAACCCCATATCTGCGATTCCAAGATCCTGCCCCCTGGATTCCATGCTCTCAGACATGACTGATCACACAAAAAAGGTGGCAGCACTGCCTTAGTCTCCTCTAACCTTTTAACCATAATACCACTTCAAATTCCAATCCCTCAATTCAATAACGCCAAACTTACAGCTGAATTACTAAAACTTAATAAAGACAAAAATATCTGTATTATTGCTCTTTATATCACTCCTGGTAACAAAATCTCTACCCTTGAAGACATACTCCTCTGGGCATCTACGGACATTAACTACGAAACATACATTGTAGGTGATGTAAATATTGACTGGAATAAAGTTAATAGTCCCTCTCACTCCCTATACATTAACCTCTATAATTTCACTCAGATGATTCTTCCAGTCACCCGACCTAACAAATCTAACCCTCCCGATTCATTATTGACTGGATCCTAGTCTCTGACCCTAACAAAATAACTAACTCTGGCACTATTTCTGACTCCATCAGTGACCACCTCCCAGCTTTCATTCATCGGGCAACTACCTCTTCACCTCATCAGCACAAATACATTCTCACTCGTAACCTCAGTAACTTCAACCCCATAACTTCCTCTAACATGCTTAAACAAATGCACTGGCAAATTCTAAACACCCTTCCTCTTATCAAAGCCATAGACTACTTCAACTCTGTATTCCTAGACACTCTAAACTCTTGTGCCCCGCTGTGAAACAAAAGGATAAAAATTAATACAGCTCCCTGGTTAACCAAACATACAAAGCAAATCATGGTCCAAAGGGACAAATTATGGAAGCTTTACCAAAACAACAACTTGCCTAATACCCTGATCCAATACAAACAATTCCACAACCTTACAAAAAAGCTACTCACCAAGGACAAAAAATCCCACTATATCAAGCTCCAGTCTAATAATAATAAAAACCCCAGGAAATTCTGGAATTCATTACAATCACTTCTTAATCCTGGCTCCAAGAATAACCCCTGTCCTGACCCTAGTAAATCCAACCTTGAACTAAGTTCTGAATTTAACTAATTTTTCATAGAAACCATATCTGCGCTGACCAAGACATTCTCCAACAACAACCCTCCAATCCCTCACTCTTTGCCATCCAATTCTCCTAACTGCCATCCCCTCATGTTTGAGCTCAAACCTGTCTCTACTACCTTCATAAAAAAACTGTTTTCCAAACTTAGGCCCTGCTCCAATGCTCCAGACAATATTCCCTCCTCCTTCCTAAAAAAGTGCAGCTGATGGAATAGCTCTCCCAATTAGCATCATTATTAACAGATCCACATCCGCAAACTCTGGCGCTCAGCTTATATCCTTTGTCTTCATAAAGGTGGCAAAAACACCAGCATCTCAAATTTCCGCCCTATTGCTCTGCTGTCACCAATCGCCAAAATCCAAGAAAAGTGTATCCACCACCAACTCATGCCTTTCCTTACCCAAAACCATCTTCTAACTCCTACTCAATACAGCTTCTGCCCAGGCCATAGCACTATAACCGCTCTATTGTCTTTCCTAGAAACTGTCAATCGAGCCTGAGACTCCGGTCACTTGGTATCTACAGTTTTGCTAGATCTGTATAAAGCTCTTGATACTGTTTCCCACAAAAACCTTCTCTCTCAACTCTCAGATCTCCATCTCTCTCCAAAAACTTTAACCTGGTCCTCCAGCTACCTATCTGACAGATCTCAAGCAGTAAAATGGAATAACTCCATCTCCTTCTTCTTACCTACCCCAACTGGTGTACCACAGGGATCTATCCTTAGGTCCATGCTTTTTAACATCTTCATCAATAACTTCCACACTGCCATTCCTGATGCTAAAGTCATTCAGTATGCTGATGACTCAACCTTAGTCTGCTCTGACTCTAACCTCTCTGATATGCTCAAGAAAATCCAAACTGCTTTTTCAATAACCGAACACTGGATGCGTCAAAACCACCTCTCTCTCAGTTCTAACAAATCACAATTTTCCTTCCCCCCCCTACTAAGACTTACTCCTATAACAAAAGTACTTTCAAAGTCCTTAGTCAATCCAATTCACCTATAGAAGTGGTGCCTTATGCTAAACTGCTTGGCATTACTATTGATGAGTACCTCAGATTTGACATCCACATTCAACAAAATATTAAGAAAACCCACCAAAAACTAGGCATGCTGTATAGGAATAGTCACTTTCTTTCAAACTAGGCAAACTCTGGCCACTACCTATCTTCTTCCCTCCTTATTATATGGAGCTCCTCTGCTAACCAACCTGTCCGCCTCCATCTCCTCTGAACTAGAAAACTGCTATAATAAAATCTCTAAATTTGCCACAAAATCCAGGAATTCCACCCATCACTGCCTTACACTACAATCTCTGAACTGGCTAGAACTCCCAAACTACCTAAACTACCTCCAACTTACAACTGTACACAGAATTATATTTCACCCTACTAAATGCCCTGCTGTAGCAAATATCCTTCCCCCATACATCCCAAACAGAAATCTCAGATCGGAACATCAAAACTTAATAGCCATCCACAAGCCTAAACATCCTGCTGGCCAATTACACATCTCTTTCTCCATAGGCAAGAAATGGAATTCCCTTCCTCCCACACTAAGAACTATACCAAACTCAGACAATTTTAAATCCCTGATTTTCAAACACCTGTCCACTAAATGGAAATTCACCTGCCATCACCCTACCTAATTTCTATCTAAGTATCTGCCCCCTTGAGGACTCGTCTCAGGTTCCCAATCCTCTCTAAATCTCCTATATTTACTACACCATGACTGTGTCAAAGCTCTCCACATTTCCGAGAGCTACCTAACACACAACAAAACTATGTAAATATTGTAAATAGCAACATAAATGAGTGCTTGTAAAGTGTTTCCTACCCCAATTCTATTGCTGTGTTAGAGTGTTTGCTTAAATGTATCTGCATAATCCTCAGAACAACCTTAAGCTATTTTGTTTGAACATGTGTTACTCTGTGCATATTGTGTAACTGTCCTATAATATGCATCTTTCAGTATGACCTATACTATGTATCGCTGTATCTCTGATATTTGTATTGTATTATATTTATTGGAGCTTTTCTTCCCGGGCCTCCACTGAAAATGGGTTCTATGGGCCCAGTGGACTTCCCCGGTAATCAAACTGGAAATAAAATAAAATAATAAATGATGGTGCAGTTTTGGCCCCTGACAACCCCACATGTGCCTCAACAGTACTATCATCATCTTCGGTGTCTGTAAGGACATCAACATCAGACTGCATGCAGGAGGGACCCTGACCCACCTCGCCACCTGTGGGGGAAAACAAGAAACGCACTTTAAGACCTGTACAGCATTGTATAACAGTACACACATACGCACACACACATACACACACACACACACACACACACACACACACACACACACACACACACACACACACACACACACACACACACACACACACACACACACACACACACACACACACACACACACACACTCCACCTTAATACCTACCTGTCTGTGACTTTACAGACAGTCCCACATTTATTCCCATGCGTTCTCCATCCTACGTCACACTTGATAACATACACTCATTAATACCACTCATTAACATATCATTTCTCCAAATGCCTAGACAAGTGATCACAACACAAGTCCTGTTACTCCATTACCTCCCTGACCTGAGTGGAGTGGTTTTACATGGCCTCACTGCTGTCATTCAGTGTTCACCCTGTGTATGTCCATACATCATGAGCATGGCCCCTATATGTGAGGGGCTACTATGTTCACTCCATAATTTTATGCACTGGAGTGTCATGTGTATGTATTGCTCAATACATGCCAGATATGCTGCTCAATCACCCTATCATGTGACAACTGTAATATATGGATACACTCCCTGGTCTTGTCTAGTAATTCCCCAATGGATCTGTAGTGCTGCATACATAGGTTGTTGGTCACCTCTCTGCTGAATGCGATATTAAGGGTATACCTGGTGTTTACTTTCCCTCCAAATGCATGTTCCATGCTACAGACCTTATTATACTATCAGCTGTCCTGTGATTACATACATAACAACTATTCCTGGTGTGTCATGTGTCAGTCCATGTCCATGTACTGCACGATCCCAAAGGGAAGTATTGCTGTATGAACAACCCCACAATTACACATGTGCATAACATGGACACCCACACAAACACAAACACACACACACACACACACACACACACACACACACACACACACACACACACACACACACACACACACACACACACTCATGCACACACGCATCCTACATGCATCAACCTCCCTCCACTTCACCAAAGTGACCCTACAGACAAAATGACCATCCACCAACACACACACACACACACACACACACACACACACACACACACACACACACACACACACACACACACGTTAGGTTGCACAATGATAGTACACACAGTCCTCCTATTACCCATCTGTCAACATGCATAACATATGGTACATGCAGTGCAGCTATAGTCAAACCATGCTAGCAACAGTATACATGGTGTGATGCATGGGCTGTGTTAGTAGGCAATGCCCCTTCCTCTGGATACCACTGCACCCATGTACACAGTATTACTGTGCACCTATTCTGCACCCTGCCATGTACTGTGCACCAAACCTGACAGATGTATAGCCCATTGCTGAATGTGTAGTACTGTGTCAGTTATGTCAGCTCTAATGCTCACAGCCCCTATGTTTTTCAGCAACACATACCTGGGATGATATGTGGACAGATGTCATTTGTGAATGCCTGATGTCTGGTTTACAGATCTCAACATCAGTGGACCATGTATGACCAATCCAATACTATTACACTGAGAACTGTCAGACCATACCATGGCTATGGGGAGTGTACACACCCTTACTGATATGACGCACCCTTCCTTGATCTGTCATGGGACCACATTACTGTATACATTAACAGTACATGAGCCTGATATGTGACATATGTCCTGTACATTCACATGTACTCTGTGTGTGCATATGCGTGCACACCCTTATCATGACGGTTTGTTGCACCTATTGTTATGTGTACTACAGCAGTCACTACTCCTGGCAGGGGTATACTAGCATGGGCCATCTGCATTTGCCAGTGTATGTTCAGTCTGCCCTACACATGTCCCCCAAATCTGCATGATTGCAAGGCCTACTCATGTTTACATCCCTTGGTGTTCACACACTGCCCTCACTATTGCTGTGGGGGTAGGTTTACATCTGCCACAGTTCCTGAACCTGACTGTGTGCAGATACAGCCATTCTTAGCATCTTTAGGATCCCTGCTGCAGTGCACTGGTGTGTCATGCTGACACCCCCTCCCCACCTTCAGCCTTTTTCCAGATGCTTGACAAGTAAGGCCTACACTTGTGTGTTAGTTTGCAGTGTCCCATACACTAAACACCATGTGTTGCAGCCTACGCCCAGCTAATAATGTAGACCACAGTAATATGTTATGCCATATTGTAAATCTGTAACAGCTGCCATTGTACTACTTGTATAGACACTGTTGTTGTACTGTATACGGGTGATGTTTCACACATGTCCTTACTATAGGCCATGTCTCCCACCGTTATGTTAATCCCTGTGGACACATTCCACAATGACAGGATGTTAGTTATCTTGCAGGTGTCTGACATACCCTTCCAATACCCTATCAGGGTCACCACTGTGATGCTGTGCATTTAACAGCAACAATACGTACACATGTACAGCATGCATTCTGGGTCGGTGTGTTAGATGTGTGCATGGAATATACCATAGCCATTACATGCCCAGTGTATTGGCAAGCATCAACATAAACCATACTCACCAGCTACAGGCTGCTGCCTTGGTGGTATACCGGAGGGACCTACATAAGAGGGTGAGAGATGTGAAGTCAGTGGTTACATCTGTGGCATTAATACAGGGTGGGTGCAGCATTACAGTACATCAACAGTACATGTCCACAGTACTACCACATATGCACATCTGTTTATTACTACTATGCAGCAACAAACTATATATATGACATGTCAGATATGCATGATCTACCTGTACAGATGCGGATGCATATGCAACAGTGGTCTACTGATCTGCCCTGTGGACTTACCTGCATGCTACTCAGCCAGTGCGTGGGTAGCACCCACCTCCACAATGGTGTCTGGCAGTTGTTGGCTGTGAGGATGGGCAGGTGCCACGAGGCTGGAGAGGAGCTCCTCAACACGTGTCGGGGGGTGGATTGCATGGCCCCTCCATTGCGAGGTGATCCCCCTGGACTGCAGCAGCACACCGATGGGCATTGTGAAGCAGGTCAGAACAATGATGCCGGACCTGCTCATAACTGAGGTTGTGCAGTCTGACATCATTGACCCTGTGAATTAGGTCATTCCACAGGGTGGTTCATTACTTCTGCTCATGGGCGGCCTAGCCAAACAGGACAGGGTAGTGCTGGATTAGATAGCTCAGCAATATCTCATTTTCAGCAGCTGAATAAGCAGGGAGCCGTCCATCTGACATCTTGCCTGAAAGACATAAAGATGGAAACAGGTCTGAGCAACTCATACAGCAAGGTTACCACAGTTTTTAATACACATCTCTGTCACCCCCCCACCATATCAGCGACAACAAACTGTACACACAACTCAATAGGTATTGCTACAGCTTACCTACCAGTGGGATAGATAATGTATTGTACCACACTTTGTGCTATGTGTTTGTAGCCATGTTCCCTGTGTGGACACTGTCATTGCTGGCCTGTTACAGACTATTCACCTGCATGCCATTGTCAGGGCCAGTATGGTTCCATATATGCCTGTGGTATGCTTGCTATGTGATTGTTGCACATCTGACATTCTGTGTTATTGGGAATATCTATGCATGCTGTTGGACATGTTCCAGGATTGTGTAGACTATTGCTACCCACATATGTTCTATAACAGTGACACAATAGCATGTTTAGGAAATGTTTGCCAGCAGAACCATCTCTCCAAACTCATCTGCTCATGTTACCAGGTCACATCACATGTGGTACCCACCCTGGGGCCTCCTCATGTACTGGTCCAGCACTACCTTCAGGTGGAGCTACCTCAGGGGATGTTGTTCCCCCCCTGGGGGCACACACAGATATGATCTTGTCCCCCAAGGTCAGCTCCAGGGTCTGTTCCATAGCTGGCTCCACAGACATGTAGGTTGTGCTACATCACCTTGAGGCACCCAGTACACATTCACAGGATCCATATGCTCCTGCTCAGCCTCCAGGCCAGGCACCTTCAGGGAGTGGACTGCTGTTGTGAGTAGCAGTGGGTGGGAGGCTTGTTCCCATCGTGTCCATTTTGGGGCTCATGGGGCTTCCACATCGCAGACGACACACACCATCCAGGGTGTTTACCCACCACATGCATCATATACCACCCCTGTAGGCTGTCCTCTATATCTACCAACCCAGACCACCTCCACAAATATACCTGCCATACTCCCCATATTCCCATTCTCTATTTCACAGACAAGGGCAGTGTGGTCCAAAGGGGTTCACATGTGACATAACTGTCATTGTTGCGCACATTGACAGCTGTATATATCTGTGTCTATTGCTATGTGGAGTGTTCCCTCGCACATAGCATGCAGCACTGTGGTGGTAATATAGGGGTCATGTATTTACATATGTATATGTGTGTGTGTTTGTATATATGTAAACATGTGCATATAGATGTATATCTATATATGTGTAGATATATATGATGTATCTATGTGTTTATATATGTGTATGTATATATATATATATATATATATATATATATATATATATATATATATATGTATATATATATATATATATATATATATATATATATACACATACGTATATATGGGGTACATTCAGACATCAGATCCACAATCTCAAAACTCCTTCCTGCACAACTGCACTGTTCTGCCTTGCTGCAACACAGACAGGTGCCACATATGGCCACAGCCTAACATTAGGGGGGTACATGTAGGGCCAGATTGCAGGTAACCCTATTACACACATATGGCATTTCAGCATGCTACAATACAGGTTAACCTGAGTGTCCTGCAAGTGGTGGGCTGTGGAACCCACGTGTCCATCATTATGGTATTACTTCCACCACCAGCTATTGGCCACAGTAACATACATCCCTTCCATTACACACCACACACTATATTGGCATATATCTTGTCAGTCAGTGCTGCTCTACATGGTTGATCGGTATTGCCCACTACCCACAGGGACAGAGTCTAATATCCATAGCAGTTGTTCTGCTGAAGATCATTACAACAGCAACACCAGTTGGCACATGTATATCATTCAACATCATCTACCCCAGTATTATGGACCTGGAACTACAGTCAATTACATGCATATATTCTTCACATACCTGTTGTGGGGATGAGGTCCGTTGTGGATAGTATCCTTGTAGGAGGTAGTGTTTTTGTTCACTCCTTCTCCTGCTTCCTTTGTTTTATTTTCTGGTGTTGCTGTGGTTCAGGAGGTGTATGTTTATGGTTATGTTTCTCTTTCACTTTATTTCTCTGCATCTCTCTCTCTCTCTCTCTCTCTCTCTCTCTCTCTCTCTCTCTCTCTCTCTCTCTCTCTCTCTCTCTCCATTAAATGGATTGAGCTGCCTGGAATAGATTGCAGCATGGCTTTTTTTGAGTGATGCACATGATCAGGTGATGCAGCCAGCTGTGTAGTACTTCCAATTACCACTGTCATGGCAACCCACTACTATAAATCCCTAAATCATATGGGCATGGTCCCTTTACCTTTCCTGTATGGTGGACACCCTTCATGTGTGTGAGCAGCAGTGTTACAGACAGCAGGTAGCAATACCTCTTACAAGAGGACTTGCACACTCAGGCCAGCTACTTATTTGTATGAGGTTCCAAAACTACAAATAGAGAGTGTGAGTACTGTTGTTGTATGCATTGTATAGCACCAGTGTTACAGGGTCTGTGTGTACATACTAGTTTAACACAGACTGCAACTGTGTGCCTATCCACTTGATGGCCAGAGGTGTGCATGTTATGTTTTGCCTGTCAACCACACAGGTCTTGTGTCAGATATATCACTGGATGTGTGTGTGTTGAGTGCTATCAGTACATGGCTACATCCATTTGTGTTTCTGACCTCATATTCCTGACTAAGGGTATGTTGCAGACTATCCTGTAACACCAGTGACTTGCTTAGTGTATGGCAACACTATTTCACATATGGGTCTGTGTTCCAGCCTCTGTCCTCCACCTACATACCTGGCTTTATCCATATGACATGCTGTCAGGGGTTGTTATGTAGTGGCCTGTGAGTATGTCATGCTGCCATTCCTGTCATCATTCCACTGCTGTTGTGGCCCCCACACATATTGTGGGGTTGGGTCCATATATGCGTGGGCTTCATCTGCACAACACATGTGTACCCTTATGCAGTCCAGAGGCCAGTGTATGTAACAGTGGTATATGGCCCTGTATGTCAGTCTATGGGGGGTGCACCATAACTAACCTAGGCTATTACAACATGTGGAGGTATCAGGGGTAAGCTGCCTTAAGGTATCTGGATGTACATTACCATACAATTCACCGTGGGTAAATGCAGGCCTACTGCTTCCTGCCATACAGACTGTTCTGTTTGTCAGTGTGATTGTGATGGTTTCAGTTACGCCTTGTTATGTAATAGATACATCCCATTGTGTCAACTGAGGTCTTTACCACATAGGGATTGTGTACAGATTGTAGATAGAGGCTGCTGAACTATACATCTGCATTACTTACTGTTGATGGATTGTTATCCTGTGGCCCAGTCTGTCTTTACTGTTGTACTACTTGAAGGCCTTGACCTGGACAGCAACATATGTAATCCTTTCCAGAATACTGTATTAATTTATCTGTTTGACAGTTGCATTAGTGTGTTTATATGTATTTCAGAGTCTAAACAGCTATATGACATGGCATATACAATTGTAATAGTACACAAATAAAGCTTTCCCATGTATGAAAACCTGTGTGTGGTGTTATGTCCTTTGACATCTCTGTGGGTATATGTTGCAGGCAACAATTGTCATTTGTATGGGTGGCTCATACAGTGTCCATTTGATAAGGTGGCAACTGTAGGCATACTGGCTGTTCCGTATTGTGTGCAACCTCTACATATGCATCTTCCTGTACATATCTCTGTGTTTGTATGTGTAGTTACATATATATCTATATATATATTTATATATATATATATATATATATATATATATATATATATATATATATATATATATATATATGTATCTGCATATATGTGTCTGTGTATATGTATCTTAAGACTGTTGATTGCTTTCACATTGTACATTCCCTATGGTAACCAGACTGTACTGCATGATATGTTACTAATACCAGCCTGACACCATACAGGTGGGATGGACTACTGTTAACATCTTGTGCCCATGTTGTGTCAGGTCCTGGTTATGGGATTTGCAACAGTTGGTATTGTATTGCAGGGCAGACATGTTTGGCTGTGGGAGGGGATATCTATACATGCAAGACGTATGTTGCTTGGGCCCCCTCACCCCCATTAACGGTGCATATGGTCATATATGTTTTTATGTTTTCTTTTATATCTATAGATATATATCTGTATATACATATATAGATATATATTTGTGCTTATATATATATATATATATATATATATATATATATATATATATATATATATATATATACATATCTATTTATATATATATATATATATATATATATATATATATATATATTATATAGAGTCTATATTAGAACACTAAACATTCGAAATGTCGAGTGTTCTAATATCGAACCCTAGCAATCGGAAAAAAAAAAAACATTGAACATTCGGAACAGCGAATGTTTTCCAAGGGGAAAAAATTTGCTGTTTCAAAACACATACACACAACACAAGCACACCAAACAAACAGCAATCCACACACATACACCTAAACTCTTACACCTAACCCTACACTAAACTATACATACACCATTAACTATCCACTTACCTTAACCCAAACCCTAACCCTAATGTCCGTCACTATCGCACAATCTCCTTACCAGCTCCCTAACCCTAACTCACCTAACCTGCCCTAACCCACATGTCCACACAATCGCACACTTACCTGACCCATGCCCTAACCCTAACTCACCTAACCCACCCTAACCCATACGTCCACACAATCGCACACTTACCTGAACCCTACCTGTAACTTTCCACTAGAGCAATGAAAATATTGAAGCAACAGAAACGGACAACCAAATTCTTTCCCTAGGAAAGAATTCAGATTCACGTTTCTTCTAAATTTTCAGCTGAAAACAGGTCGATATTAGAACACTCAACATTTCAAATGTTCGGTGTTCTAATATAGACCCTATTATATATATATATATATATATATATATATATATATATACAACCACACACACACACACACACACACACACACACACACACACACACACACACACACACACACACACACCCCTACATGTTTAAATACATTTCCTGTACTGTTGAATGACTGTGCTGGATGATATGTTTGTGAAAACATCAGGGATTTGTATATCTGACATGGCTTAGTAATAAATCACTATGGTGTGTAGGGTCCTGGGTTCGAGCCTTGTAGAGGCTGTTTATTTTGTTGCTGGGCAGAACAAGGGCCATTGGATACATGGTGATTAAGGCACTTTTAAGCAGTTGTAAGTGGGTTTGCGTGGGTTTGCATGGAGGTAAGCACTGCTAACTTCCAGTTACAATTTCTTACACTCAGTTAGTTTCTAAATTGCTTAACCTGTGTAGGCATTGCTTAACCCCATGCAAACAGGCTGAAACCCGCTTACTGCTGCTTAAAAGTGCTTACTTCCACTTACCTCCATGCTAATTTCTTTAAAAGAAAAGAAAAAAAGGGTTGATAGGAAAGTGGTGAAAAAGGGGCACAAAGAGGGAAAGACAGTAGGGAAAATAGCTAGGGATGTGCAGGAAGGGTGTAGGGAAGGTCCATAGCTGCCCATTTCTTCTACAGCAACAGCTGTGCATATACACTGAATTTGGAGGTAGATTTAGACACTCAAATCCCTGAGAGATGGGTGAGGACAACAGTAATATGCTGTGATGCCAGTTAGACCAGATTACATGTATCCAGTGGACACGTGTCAAATGGACAGCTATGTATGGGGTGAGATTTTTGGGGGGGAACAGATTGCCATTTTTTTTTCAGGTGAGAGTGGGATGTTGGGGAGGTAGGTTGAGTAGGTTAACAGGCAAGACAAACAAGATGCATACAGGGGCGGTATATGACACATGTGGGGGTAAACACCTTGATGGGGAGGGTTGGGTAATCTGAAGACCATGAGCCCCCTAGTGGAAACAGTGGGACTGAGTTCCCCACCCATGGGCAGTCACCACTGCACCTTCACAGCCCCGAAGGTGGCTGTGCTGGGGACTGAGTTGGAGAACCAGGCTGACCCTCTAGTTGCGACATGCGGCCCTCGAGCTGGCATACCAGATATCCAAACTCCCAGTTGAGCTCGCTACACACCATGACCCAGACCTGGTGACGGGTGACAGGTTCCTGTCCGCACCCGCTCCTAGGGTGGCTGAGCCCCATCCCCTGAGGTGGTTCCACCCAAAGGTGGTGCAGGACCGACGGATGAGGAGGTCCCAGGTTGACAGCCAGCTGAGGTGGGACAGGTGGATCCGCTGGGACCTGCATTCCCATACGTGCTATGGTGTTTTTGTTTTATCAACATATGTGGGTTGGTAATAGTCAACACATTCCAGGATTAGGTATAAAAGCATGCATAGATATTCCCATTAACCCAGACACAAGATACAGAACAGTTGCATAGCAAATAGAACACATGCATATATGGGACTACAGTGATAATTACAACAGCATGCAGGTACATTGATGGCACCATGCTACCAATGTTGGAGTATTTCAACATAGCACATGCATAGAAACAGATTTAAATAATTATCAAACAATAGGACATATGTCTCAACATTACATTTAAATCAGCACATACCAATTGAGTTGGGTATTTAGTTTATTGTTGCAGATATAGTGGGTGGAGAGAAAGATGTAAATTAATAACTAGTATATTCCTGTAGTTTGCATTACTTTCCTAGTCAGTGCTGTTATCTGTACCTTACAAGTATTAGTACACAACCCTATTGCCTTAGTTTGGACAGTGGTATGGCTGTCGACAACTATATACATGAACTGGTTTTACCTGCATTATACATCTCTTACCTGGTATACCTGTGGATGAATTGTTTGTTAACACTAACTGTTTCTACACATACTCCCACATTCCAGGTTGATGTTAGGCACATACCTGTCCATCTCTTCTTGCACAGACCCTGAGCATGTCTTGATCACATGCAGGTGAACCGGGACATATTTAGACTATTGCTCTTTTAAACCTTCAGTGACTTACAACACTCTTACACAGGATTTCCTAGACAGTTATATTATGTAGTACAGTGTGAGTGACAATGATGAGTTATACTGTATTATTCAGAGCAATTGCAACACTCACAATGCCATACAATACCAGAGTAAACAGTACCAGTACAAGGTATCAATCTTTTATTTCTAGGCACAGTGTTCATATCTGACAGACCTGTGGGAGCAATGTTTGTTAGCACTACCTGAATGTTGCCACACAAATTACCAAATTCCACATTAGTATTATGCACATACATCTCACTCTGTTGCTGTACACACTGTGATCACAGCTTGACAATATGGGGATGTAGATGGGACATACTTGGCTTATTACTCTCATAACAGTTTGGGGAGTTGCAAGCGTGACAGGTTTGTTCTTATAGATGTGTTACATTGAGTTGTATTTCTTGTTTGCTGCCTAAACATCTGGGATCATCCACTGATTTCCTAGGGGGACAGGCAGCAGATATGGGCTGATCTACTGGACATTCTGGACATATCTGTACAGTTGTGGGGTATGATTCTGTATGCAGCCCACTACCACTCCCAGGATTTGAACCATGGTTGTGTGTGCTAAAAAGACAACAGTTCACGTCTCAGTTGCATGTGCTATTTGGATTTTGTTGTCTCTCTTTTCACTGTTTTCAGTCTATGTCTCTCTCAGTTGTACTATATGACCTCTTGGGATTACGCCAGTCATATAGAGACATTCCTACACATTTGATTTATGTTGCACAGTGTGGGTAACAGTGCTTAATACAACAGTACTATTAAGTGATTGCAAATCTACATTACCATATGATACCAGAGTAAACACATGCAGTCCAGAAGTTAGACCTTTCTTGTCAGGCTATTATGCTTTTATTTACATACAACCTATATGAGACTCTTCCTGCCCTATTCTCTGGTGTATGCAGTACTTGCCTTACACAATACAGGTTTTATACAGGCAATTAACTTAACTTACTAATGCTTTTAGATTTATTTCCCATGACAGTACATGCAAGAGTATTACTAACCTGCCTCACGTCGCAACTGCTCCAAGCAACATCCATGGGCCTCCTGGTTCGCAGCCCGCTCACTTGCCACTGTGAAGGACATAAGAGGAATATTTAGCCATACGTATCCATAATATACATGGGCTAGCAATTATTAAACAGGTACTTGAGTGATACTTACACACAGCTGGGACCTCCCCTGTCCTCCTAGCCTCTTGGATCCACTGCTCCAAGAGATTCCCCTTTTGCCGCTTCAGGTCGGCATAGTGATGCCTGACCTGCTCACCAATTTGGGGTATGCCAGTGGCACTGGTGAGGTTACTGGCAAAACAGGCCCAGGCCTCTGCTTTATATTGGGAATCCTGGTACTGGCCCTGCAGCAGTCTCTGCTCATGGTCTTTCACAAGGAGTTCTGCCATGACTCTGGACTCCTGGATGCCCCAGTGCTGTGCCCGAAAGCGCACACCCTCTCCCATTCCAGACCTAGTGCCTGCAAGGGGAAGCTACAACCAGTTATGGGATGTATTCCCACCTGTTGGGTTTAAATAGGGCCGATTTCCCGCACTCTGCCATGATTGGATGGTTTTGAAAAGGCTAAGCTATGGGCAAACCTGCTTATCTAAGGTTGGCATTGTTTAAAGTGGTATACCAATGGACAAATTGAGTTAGCTGGCCTACACATTGCTTACACCTACTAAGCTGGGCTGTGCAATACTTAGTGTTGCTTAACATTTAATTTGCATTATATTTGCATTTTGACATTGATTTATTATTCATTACATGTTATATATGTATCTGGTATCCATGATTGATGTGTACGTACACTATACAGGGTCCTTGTGTTTATTGGGGGACTTCAACACTTTATTACAATGACACCTCACATCTGGGCTTACTGCAGTACTCCAGTTCACATATTTATGTTATGTAGTAGGTTATACAACATAAGACTGTATATAGATTCCTTTCACATGTTCAGTTTGATTTTCTTATAGTGAGGATTTGTTTGGTGACACCTCAATTTTATGTACTGTTGTGATAGCTTAGTGGTTAACTACTGTGACTATAGAGTATGGGGTCCTGGGTTCAAGACCTGCAAAGGCTGCTTATTTTATTTCTGGGCAGAACATCGGCTGTTGCATACAGAGTGATTAAGGCACTTTTAAGCAATTGTAAGCGGGTTTGCACGGGTTTGCGTGAAGGTAAGCAATGCTAACATCTGGTTAAATATGGATACAGAGTGTTAGCTTCAGTATTGCTTAACCTGTGTGCACATTGCTTACCCCCATGCAAATGAGCTTAAACTCACTTACTACTGCTTAAATATGCTTACTCCCGCTAATAGTGCCTATTCTTGCTTACTAGTGCTTACACCCGCTTACCACCACACTAATTTAGACAGTAATGTCTAATGGTTCTTGGAAAGGTGGGGGATTTGGAAGCTGTATAGAGTTATCATTCATTACACATTTTACCTTCCATTTGTATCCCTGATTCCTGTGTACATATACTGTATGGGGCATGTGTGATTATCTGTGGACTTTGCAACATTATGGCACTGACACCTCACATCTGCATTTAATGCAGTATTCCAGTTCACGAATATATGTTATATAGTAGGTTATGCAACTAAAAATATTGGTCATAAAGTGATTTGACATGGAAAATAGAATGTACTGCAGTGGGACTCGAACCGGGAATGACTGCTCATAAGGCGAATGGTCTGCACACTACACTATTGCTGTACTGCTTCATTTGCATATATCTTGCTTTTTATCCTCTTCTGCCATTTAAGCTGCATTAACCGTAGCTAAGCAATGGGCAAACCCATGCACCTATGGTTAAATTTAATCTGTTTAATAAAAAAAAAATCTTTAGATTTGGTGTTTTAACTATTGCTCTTGTACACGTGGGGGGATGTTTCTGGGACTATGCATACACCTATGAGCGGTCTCTCTCATTCTTTCATGACTTGTCTGCTGTTCTTCATTTCATGGGCGTGTATATTCTGACAGCTCTGCTCTCAGATACGCCCCCTGCACTCTTACATGTTCCATATAAGATTAGGAGCTCAGGCAGCGCACCTTCATTAATATGCATGGCGCGCTGCCGTCCTGCTCCTAGACATCCACTTCCACGCAGGACTAAGCTAGTCCTGCACAGAAGGATAGTGAATCCGGGGGAATGTTTGTGTATGAGCAGAGGGATTATACAATGCAACTCAAGAACATGAAACCTCCTTCACATGCTATTATTTGTGCGTTTTTTTTAAAAAAAGGCCTAAAATGGCACTCTGAAAGAAGTGTGACACCAAATGAAAGCTGTTTCATCCTTGCTGAAATGACATGTGAACAGAAACTGAGATGCCTGCAGAGTAGTTGGATTTCTAAAAGAATAATGTGATGGTCTGTTATCATTGCAGCAAAGAGTGATGCATGTGAGAAATACATTTATGGAACTGAGCAGTAAATTTATTTTAGATTGCGCAGAAGTTGGTTATACTGGGGAACGAAGAAAGAAAGTGTAATTTTCAGCTCAGTCCCACTTTGAAGGGCAAATAAGGGTTTGACTGTCTGGAATTTGTGAAAGTCAACATGGTGCTGGAAATAGGTTTTGCAAAAAGTTCATTGGACACTGACAAGGCATACATACTGCAGTTATTAGTGCCAGGCAGGGCATTTGGTCAGCCAAGACAGATTGTAGTCAAATTTGTTACCTGTCATAAAAACAATGAGCTCTGTCTCAGTTTCAGCAACTCAGGTGGAGGATAATGAGGGAAGGACAGCCAGTACTGGTTGATCATGATTTCTCAGAGACTATCATGAACCAAATGTCTCTGTTCTCAGATGCTATTAAGGAATGTGGATAGCACAACTTAAGATACAAGCTATCATTCCCAGTGACTTTTCCACCAGGTATGCAGCTGTTGACCTGGGCTCATCCACATCAGTTAGCTTACAATAACCACAAACAGTTCTGAATAAGAACAGTAGAACAGTGCCCCCCATTTCATTTTAAGATACATAGACTTTTCAATATTTTGCAAAAAAATTAGCATTTTTGCAGTTACCAACCCTTGAATTGCTACACCTTCATGCCTTTTTTTTGTTAGACTTCCTGTCCTCTACTGTACGCAGGTAGATTTAATGGCCCTGTGTATGAACTCTAAGAGCTGGGTAACTATATATTGATGTGACCAGTTGCTTAATTGTCCAAAGGTTTTTAAATAGTTTCATATACATTCTGTTGGCCTTGATGTACAAGGAAAATATATTACCATTTGCTTAAGCATTCAACATTTTCTGTTGTTTAGGGAGTGTTCCATCTTTATCTATAAGCTTGAGCAATGATCTGTCCTGGTCTTATTACTGGAGGCGTGAAGATGATCATCAAGGTTCTTCTATGGTGTCTGAATACCCAGTTTAGGGTTCTGGATAAAGATTTCTTGTCTTTCGGTCTTCCTTACGAAGCTGCTGAAAAAAGTCATCAACTCATATTATGCAATATACCTGATTTTCTGCTGTAGCCTATGTTTCTGTTTTAAGTTTTGCATTGATCATTTTTTGTACCTTGCCAAGATGCATGTTCTTTTGCTGTTGTCAAAGCTACTGCAACATTTGGGGATATTTCAGGGTTATGTTAGCCTTCATGTAGTCTTCCAATAGATTCTTCTACACTGCTTGTCTTCCTGTTTACTTTTCTTTGTTTGCATTTCCTTGCACCGATAATGTGTTTAAGGATTCCACAGTGGCTCACCTCTTGAGTCCAGTTTTGGGAGAACTGTCACCCTTCAAATTTTGGTCTGAATTTCTATTCAGTCATCTTTTTCATATCAGCCATGCTGGGAAAGTCACCATAGTTTAGAAACTACTTTCAAAAATTGCCTTTTTAATGCTTCCACTCCTTACATAATTTCTAGAGTGTTGAGAAAAATCTTCTAAAAGCTTTGTCTTCTGTATCCTCTTTGTATCCAATGACTATTACCAATGAGCATGTCCTTGGTTCCATAAGAAGCCACCTAAAACATTCACAGTCTGTCTCCCCCAGGTATCCTTCCTACCAATGACTATTCCTTATAGGCCAGTACTTGGTTTTGTAAGAGGCCATAGCCATCAATACATGTCTTGGTAAAGGTTCATTTATATACCAATGATAAACTTGAAGGATTCTTTTTATTTTTTGTGAATACTGAGCCAGTAAGTGCATTGCCCCCCCTCATATTAGTTAACTAACAAAACAACTGAGTTCAGCAGAGGTAATGGTCAGTGGGACACCCTATAGCCTTGTATGTTTCTTTTGGGGCCTTTTCTCCTGCTCAGCAATTTTTTTCCTGCAACTCTGTGACCAATCACTCAAACACATATGTTTTTTCTGACCCTTTGTAATCTGTTACTCCATGGAAACTGATCATTTTGCTGTTTTATTGCCATAATAAGCATTTGTCTCATAGATCAAGACAGAAAATTTCTCAAATGCAATTAACATTTGTCTTCCAATGAAGTACTTTTAAAAATCTGTATTTCTGGTATTAGAGCTTTCTATTCCTGTAGGCAGAACTATTTATGGCAAACACACACACAGACACACACACACACACACACACACACACACACACACACACACACACACACACACACACACACACACACACACACACACACACACACACACATATATATTTTTTCAAGAAGTTGAAGGATGCCAGGATGAAATTAGGTTACTATATAGTTGCAGGTCTCTCCCCACCAAGCCCTGTTTTGCCTCTTTTAATAAGTAGTCAACAAAAAGCTGAAATATGTTATTTCACATACCATTTCACAGTCTTTGGAGCTCAATCATTCTTTTTCTTTTTTTTGTCTTATTCTGCCAAGTATTTGTCGTGCAGAACTGTTTCACATGCTGTAAAATTGTCTCACTTTCCATTTCTTATAGGTGAATGGCTCCTGGCATGGGGAAATAGCACAACTACTGAAGGAATACTTTACTACATTTTCATAAAGGAAGATCCCCAGAGTAAGTTTCTTTAAGTTGTTGTCAAATTATTATTACTGATTATATTTTGTTAGACTGTTACATTGTATATTAACCATGATGTTGTGTTTTGCATGATTCCAAATATTGCCCATACATGTTTGCTACGCTGTATATTCACTATGCTGCTGTGTTTTGTAAGCTTGTGAACACTGTTTGTATGTTAATGGGATTCATACGATTCATATAATTTCAAGGGAAAAAAATGATTCAGGAGACCTATTGAAGCAATAAAGAATGCAAAGGACTCTAGTGAGTTAACAGAAACAGTCATCAATAGACTTAGCAATCAGTGAGACTTCAACAAACTTAACAGTCACATGATCAACAATAGCCAATAAATGAATTGCACCCTCAGGCATAATTAACAGACAGGGATACCATCAACACATTTTTTTCCAGATTAACTGGAACTCTGAACAGTGATGAGCTAATCCAGAAATGACTTTAAAAATGTGGGTATTCTTTTTGATATGGCAAGCAGAACACCAGAGTTTCTGAAGTCACCAGCTCAGGATGTCTGTCTTAAATTGAAGAACTGTTTCTGTGCAATGTGACTGTGTCCAAAGGAGACTAGGGACAAAAACACCTTTTACTTCTCACAGTGATGAGCAGAGGAGCTCATTTATTTCATACGATGGGGCAAGATTAGGAGGGTGACATTGCTATGATAAGGGGTGGAGAAAGACAGGGTGAGTGATGGTACAAAATGGTGTGGCCTTTTTTTGTTTTGTTTTGTTTTTTTTTACTCTTCTCAAGGCACATATTAAGGAATGTATGTTAGTTTTAGAGGACTGATGTCCTGATAATTAAGTCTGTCCTGCATACTAGCATTTTGATTTTTATTACAACTAGATGTATGATTGAATTTTAAAAGGGCAGAACTGGTGCTCACCAATAGGATCCTTCGTGACATCTGATTCATTATAACCCACCTGATTTGTTAGCTACACCAGACTGCTGCACTAACTTTTGCTGGGTTACTAGACATATACAAAAATAAATCATGGTAAGCTGCTCACATCGGGAGCCCCCTGAGAGCAGGGTGCCCCACCAGCCTCAGGGTTTACTAGTGTCTAAAACAGACTATGATTTTAAATATATGAGGTATGCCTTGGGGATTATTGAGCTTGACTTACTGTGAAATGACCAATGAGTGGGTCTGAAACTTTAAGTAACTATATGAACTGGATCTGTTATTCTTTGTCAGTTAACATCTGACTGAAGTCTGTATAAAATATGACCTTTGAACTATAATGTTTCAGTTCTAATGAATCAGTGAGACTTCAACAAACTTAACAGTCACATAATCAACAATAGCCAATAAATGAATTGCACCCTCAGGCATAATTAACAGACAGGGATACCATCAACACATTTTTCTCCAGATTAACTGTGTTAACCATTGGAGTCCAGTAAAATATATTATTGTGTGATGAAGTAAAGTCTTCTTTGAAAGAGGTAATGGGAGAAAAGCCCCAGAAATATTTGGGATAGCTTTTTCAGTATTTTTGTCTGTCTTCATTTGTTTTCAGTTTTATTCAAGTTTTAAATTAATAGTGTGCATGTATGTATGTGTGCATGTGTGTGTGTGTGTGTGTGTGTGTGTGTGTGTGTGTGTGTGTGTGTGTGTGTGTGTGTGTGTGTATGTGTTTGTCTTCTGTCAGTTCTGTGGTAGCAATATGTCAAAAAGTGCATATAAAACTGTTGCAAGTAATGCCACAAAATGCAGTATGTTTATAAAATTATCAGAGTAGGAGAATTTTATAGACAGAAGTGATAAAGAACCCGACATTTATACAGGGGATGATAATTCACCAATTTAACAAAGTGAGTCTACAATTAGTAATAAGGGTGAGCAAAAATGAGTGTACATAACATAACTTTTGAAATTGCTTTGTATAAGACCCCCCTACACAAAAAAAAATCAATAGAAAGGCTTATACAAATATAGATTACATTAGGGAAGACCACAATAAAATGTTTTACTTCCTAAACATGAAGTAAGCTAAGTAATGGAATCCCGAGAAAAGAAAAAAATATACAAGATATACACATATTATATACAGGGAAAATCTCCCTACATTCATATTGTAAAGAGATGTGCCTTTCATTCCTCCAGTACTTAATTATGTTCAGTCTGAGGCCACATACTTTCAGTGGAAAAGGACCTGTCTGTCTGTCTGCTAGTATCCAGACTCCTAATATAAATTACTGGAAAGAGTTCAATCCACTTGTTTTGCCTTTGGAGAAATTGTCAGACTGAATATTAACTTTGCAGACAGAATCCTACAATGTGACTCTAATGGTATTACTGCTACTGTTTTGTATTCCTTATACACCAGGATGAGGTTTGCAGGCAAAGGTCTGTATGATACTTGAACTGATGTGTAATTCAAGTTTATAGCCAAAACATGTCTCTACGTTTAAGAATTAGGACATTAAAACTTATCCTATTTTAAAATCAACTGGATAAAGGCACAAGCTATGAAAATGGATTATCCAGTAAACAAAATATTGTTGGCAACCACTGCAAAGCTGTAATATCAGTGAGCCTTTCTTAAAAAAAAAACAATGTCAGATCTCAGTCAAAGCCATACTTCTCTGAACACAGCATGCTTATATGCATCAGTAAAATATTAATAGTATATATTTTGACAGGCTTTTCTACCCCCTGATGACATTCCTGGCTAAATCACAGCAGTATATTGCAAAAAAAAAAAAACAATTCTCAGGATTTCAGGCTGTGAATCACTTTGAACACACATATCTTCCTCTATATAATTTGAAACCTGCAGAAGTTAAAACATCTCTAATTATTTTTTTAAGAATTCAGCTGGACATCTTAGGTGCTTGCAACAAAGTCCTCATGAACCTGTGCAGGTTACAGTCAATGAGTACTTCCATTGCTCTGCTGGCTGTTAATGGAGATGATAACAGCATACGTTGTCACAGTAAATTGCCTAAGCATACCATGTAGATGCAAATCTAATAAACAACATGGCTGTGACTAAAGAGCTTATTGTAAAACCAGCAATGAAAGCTAACAGCAGCTTTTATATCTTGATTCTACTCTGCACAGAATGCATCTGAAAATAATTTTGTGGTAAAAAAAAGAAACATGAAAAGACAGTGGTCAGGCAGACACAACAGTGCACTACAATTTAGTATTTCAGCCCAATCATGTGCCTACATTACATCATAAATAATATGGTAGCAGGATCTTCCAGAATTATAGCCTTACCTCCAAGTCTCCAGACATGCAGGCTTGTGATGTAATACAGGCTGAATATATAGCAACTTCCTGCACCTCATGCCCTATGTCCATTCAAGCACTTGACCCCACTGGTTTGCATCCTGTGTCTGTAGATAATAGCCATAGTATGATCCTGAGCTCTGCACCTCTGCGAGTGAAGGACAAAGAAGGAAATGTCATTGAAGACACTCACAACTTCTGAAGGACAAATAGGAACCCAACTTGCAGATCTGTATGAAAGCAGTTTATTTGCCCAGGAAGAACTTTGAATCATCAAACTGACTGGTTCAGCTCTTCCAAGTCATGCACAGGACATGCAATTCAGCATGTCTAAATAATTAAGAAGATATTAATGTCTCTGATTGTGAAATAGCTGCTCAGTTCTTTGTGGACAGGCTGGATACCATGTGATGGGTGCTTCCACAGAGCTTCCAGATACCTTGATGATAAAGCCACTAGATTAGACATTGGATGGGTTCCATTATGTCACCCGAGCTTGCTTTGAAGACTATCTCCCACTGCTTACAGACTAGACTCTGGATCTACCTAGTTTATTCTGTCTTGGTTGTGGTCATTGATCCTGATAGATTTAGGAATATACAGTCTTCTTTTTTATTCTTTGAAATTTTTCCTGCCTCAGAGTAGTCCCGCTTTGTTCCAGTTCTCAAGAAACTATCTTTTACTTAGGCATCTTTGAAAATTATCACCACCGTATTTCTGTCTTTCCTTTCTTATGGTAAAATTATAGAGAAAGTGACGATTAAGCAAGTAGAATCACATCTTGAAACTTGTGGAACTGATGGGTTTCAATTCATGACATAGTTGTGAAGCAACACTAATGACTTCTTGGGAATAAATGATTAGAAGCGTTGTATCACCTTGCTCCCCATTGACATTTCCTTTGTATGTAACATACTGGATAATGGATTAATTTCAGAGCCCCTAGAAACGTGATGTGGTTTATCCTTCTCAGTATTAGAATGGTTGACCTCTGTCTCTTTGGCCATATTACAAGAGTGGTTTCTGGTATTATCACCTGCAGTCCCTGCCTCATAAAATACGGGGTTCCTCAGAATTGAATATTAGTTCCCCATTCTGTCCAGTGTGCATTCTCCCAGCTGGAAATGTTATTGGAGAGAGGGGACCACAGTATCACTGCTATGGTGATGACAATCATATGTACCTCCCTGGACTGGCACCCCAGCTTTCTGTGGAATGCAGTCTGGACATTATCCTTAAGATGATGAACCAAATCCAGCTGCAGCTCAACCTGCCAAGACTGTGGTGATGGCCATTTATTCCACTTATAAGAGTTTACTGCTCCTGTTCGCCTAGGCATCAACATATATGGAAGACATGATCTGGAAGCAGTGTATAATGGGAATAGTCTCTGTGTAATACTCAGTGACAGACTGACATTCACAGACCAAATGTCAGCCACAGTCAGAATTTCATTACATCATATGAGAAAAGTTACCAGAATTAAGATTCTTCTATCAACATCAGTCTTATGTACAGTAGTTTATCCACTCATCGCAACATGCACAGATTATTGCTATGCTCAGTACTTGGGACTTCTCAGTTATGAACTAGTCAGGTTACAGGTTGTACAGAATTCAGCAGCTAGGCAACAGCAGGTTTCCCCCACTACTACCTCAAAATATCCAGGTTACAAAGTATAAACAGACTTCCTATTAAGTTCAGGAGTGCTGTCAATGTTCTGTTTTTGGCTTATAAGCACTCTACAGCCTAGGTACTGCAAAAAAATATTAATGTACTGGGATGCAGCTTTTCTCCCTGGGCCTCTGCTGAAAATGGGCTCTACCCAGTCAGACTTTCCCAGTCAACAAACACAAATAAATAAATCATAAAAAGTTGATGTGCCCTAAAAGTGATATGAGGACCTCAGCTCAGATGCCCAGGATCTGTCACTGATACTTATGTTTAGGTTTTTTACATTTAATCATCTCTCTTTTTTGTATTAAACATCTGATCTGTAAGATTCTTTTTTGACATTTATGGGAGTACCTCATTGTCAACTGCTTTTGTAGATGTCTAAAGATATTCCTTTTTAACAATGCCAACAGAGATCAAGAGAGTTTGTTTAATTTTCCACCATCTTACATTGATGTTAAATTGCTTTGGTTTTACCATATTTATTGCCTTAAATGTATTTCATTGTACTATTACTGGTTTAGTTTAGCTATATAAATAGAGCCATCTGCTACGCATAGTCTTTCTTTCATCCTGTAAAACATGTGACACATTTTGCCATGTGCGCAGTCTTGAACTTCCAATGGTTTACATTTTTCTGCACTTGTTATCTTCTTTCCTTCCTGCATACCTACCCTATGAAACTTCCTGTCCCTCCAGACTCAAGCGCCCCCATTCCTAGTACCCCTTCTCTTGATTCTTCTGCTGGCAATTTAACTTCATGGTCACTCTAAAAACAGACATTTGTAGCATTTTAAACATAACCACACAGAGGTCGGCTCTTAAGATTGCTATCTTGCAGCCCATACATCTCCTGTGCATTTCTTGACTGGGAGGTTTTTACCTCATCTACCAGTTTCCTTGCCTGACCTAAAGAAGTACCAGAGATGATCTGGCAATCATGTAAAACAGTCTGTGTAGGTGTTCATGCCATTTAAGACTGTGCACGGGTGTGTGTGTGAGTGTGTGTGTGTGTGTGTGTGTGTGTGTGTGTGTGTGTGTGTGTGTGTGTGTGTGTGTGTGTGTGTGTGTGTCCTCTGATTAGTTAGTACCTCTTACAAGATAAGTTTCTATGCCTCGCACACTCTGAGTGCCAGGATAGGCATTGGCTCCCCTTGGATTAAGCAGGTAATAGAGAATGAATGCATGAATGAATGAATGAATGAATGAATATATAAACATAACCTAATTATGCACCAAAAATGCTACCAAACTCTGTTCTGAAATGTATTTCTGTGTAAATAATTCCTTGGAGGGTGGCACAGTCATGCAGCAAGTAGGCACACTGCCTCACAGCTCTTGGTTCTCTGCTGACGTACCCTTGGTATGGAGTCTTCTTGTCCTATTTGTGTCCAAATGGCTTCTTGTTGCATGCATTCCAGGCATTTGTCTCAAATTATTCGCACAAGAATTCTGGACAAAGCTGAAAAGAATGGGGGAGGGGCAAAGGTTTCAAATCTTGGTCAATTTTTGAATATTGCTGTAATCCACTTTAGAAGTTAATAGAACAACCTTTGCATCAAAATGCATTTTCTGAACAATAACAAGTGTGAAAGTTTGAACTGGTAAGGACATTTTCACTGGTGCGGAGGGCTTACCTTATGGAAGGGACATGACATTGGTCCCACAAGAGGGAATGAAGTGGTCTATAGGAACATAGGGCAGACATCAGTGGTAGAAAGAAATATAGGCAAAAGCATCCAGATATGGAAATTTTCTTCAGAAAACTATAGAGCAATTAAGACAAGAAGTGTCAATGTTAAAAGGGTATAGAAGAGGGAACAGATCAACAAAAATACTCAGAAAGATACTCGTGATAAAAGAAATGTGCAGTATTATAATGGATCAGGATTTATCATACACTATTGCAAATAATAAATTAAAGATATCAGCACAAGAAGAAAAACTTAGAAGATACACAGATAAATATAAAAAGGAAAAGTACAACATAAGCAATTTATTGATGACCCAAAAAAGTTTTATAGAGAATTGGGAAACAAGGTAAAAGGAATTGAAAGACCACCAAAAAAAGAGGAAATAGATATATTTTGGAGAAATATTTATGAAGCTCTCGTGGAACATAACAAAAATGCTAAATGGATAGAAGAAGTAAAAGAAAGAATAAGAAGTTAAAATGTACAGGGTATGAAATGGGATGAAGTAACAACCAGAGAGATTGAAACAAACTTAAGAAAAGTCTCTACCTGGAAAAGCCCAGGCCCAGATGCAGTATCTAACTTCTGGCTAAAAGTATTAAAGTCTTTGCACGAAGACCTAGCCATGAGTAAGAACTATTTATATGCACACTCCAAACAGACACCAGCCTGGCTAACAACAGGAAAAACAATGCTCCTACTTAAGTGTGAACCTGCAAGCTACCCTAAAACTATAGACCAATAACTTGCCTTCCGACAACATATAAACTATACAGTGGAACTGATGCTGACAGAGTTTATAGTCATTTAGAAGAAAACTCAATTATGGCAATTGAACAAAATGGTAATAAAAGAAAGTCATATGAAACAAAGGATCATTTGTTGTTAAATAAAGTCATAGTGGAGAACTGTAAAAAGGGAAGAATCTAAGTACAGCATGGACGGACTCCAAAAAAGCTTTTAATAGTATCCCACATTCATGGATAAAAGAGTGCTTAAAAATGTATAGTGACCATAAAACAGTGGGAAACCACTTTGCAGTTAAGCCATGATAAAGGACAAATTATTATTCCAGGGATAAAAATCCAAAGGGGGATATTCCAGGGTGACTTTCTGTCACTGCTGCTCTTTCACCTTGCCCTTAACCCATTAAGCTGACTGCTTAACTGATTAGGTCATGGCTATAATTTGGCTCACAGAAAGCAACAAAGTGTAAAGACTTCTCATCTTCTCTTTGTCGATGATTTAAAACTGTATAGCTCGTCATAAGAGGAACTGAAAGCCCAGCTGCAAGTAGTCAAAACTTTTTCAGATGATATAAAAATGTCATTTGGTCTTGATAAATGTGTAAATGCAACCTTTAAAGCAGGAAAGCTGCAGCACCAAGAAAGCATAGATTTGGGACAGGAATGTGATTATATAAAAGAACTTGAGCAAGAAGGCATGTATAAATATTTGGGAACTGATGAAGGATCAACAATAAAGCATGAACAAATGTGAATAAAGCTCTGTAAGGAATATTTTAGAAGACTTAAATTAGTCCTGAAAACAGCATTGACATCTAGAATCAAAAGTTCAAGCTATAAACCAATTTGCTGTCTCTGTCCTAACTTACAGTTTTGGAGTGACTGACTGGCCCCAAAAAGGTGTTGGATAGATTGTACAGGAAAACAAGAAAGATGCTTTATGCTTATCAAATGATTTATAAAAGTCAGTGCATACCAAAATTATATATTTCCCATTCCGAAGGAGGTATGGGCCTCCTTGAAATTGATTACATGTATAGATTAGCAATCGTGAGGCTGCATACATGTCTTCTGACCTCACAAGACCCAAACATAGTTAAAGTTTTGAAACATGAGGAAAATAAATCTTAAGATGACTTTACTTCTTTGTCTAGCAGAAGCAAATTGGCATCAAGTGGGAATAGAAATCAAACCAGAAGTAGATAAAGATCAGACAGCAATTGAATGTGCAAAAAACAAAATAAAAAATGTAAGGTGAAGGATCAGATGAGATGGCAAGAAATGTGGAAAATGTATAAATATAACTACAGGTATAGAAAACTCGTGGAACAACCTCATGTTGATTGGGATCAAATGCAGGAATGGTTAAGGAGAGGCGAATTTAAACCAAAAGATGAAAGGTTAATATTGGCGGCCCAAGATATAGACTACATACACGTTGGTTCACAAAGTCCATTGAACATGTGGGTGAATCAGACAAATTTAGGTTTTGTAAAATAGAATTGGAAACAGTTGCACACCTTGTTGCTGGTTGTGACATACTAATGGCAGAAGGACTGTGTACTAAAAGGCATATAAATTTGGCAAGACTGTTGCACTGGGGATTGTGCAAACATTATAATACTGAAATAGCCGAAAAACACTGGAAACATGAGCCACAAAGCATCATAGAAAATGATGAAGTCTATGTCACATGGGATCACCCATTACCAACAGTTGAAAAGGATAGATGCAAGAAAACCAGATGTAGTGATCCATGAAAAGAAGACAAAAGTAGTATTGATCATGGAAATTGTTACATTGAGTGACTATAGTATCTTGTTTACAGAGAGACACAAAGTCATAAAATATCAGGATTTGCTGGCAGAAATGAGAGCAGTGTGGAAGAAAGATACCTAGACAGTTTCAATAGTAGTAGGAGCAACAGGTCTTATAAAAGAATCTGCAGTTATATTAAAATTATTACCAATACATGTAACTCCATACAAATTGCAGAAGGAGTCATTACTGTGCACATTATGGATCCTGCAAAGAGCACTTCTGACTGACGTCAAAGATTGAAACAATAGTAATTTTATGAACTTAAATCATACTTTGACTTAGGAATAGGGCCCATTTCCGCCATGGTATTAGAAACCCAAAAGATTTGGAGAAATTAAAACGTAGAAACAGGGACCAAACCTAATAAAAAAATAAAAAGAAGCAAGATGTGGAACAGTGTACGGTCAGAATTAGGAGCTGGAACAATTGAAAAATATATCTATAAAAATGAAAAGGACCAAGACATTCTATGGTGATATGCCCCCGACACCATTTACAGTGCTTAGAAGTTTCAGCTGCACAGTAAACTGCTGCTAATTGACTGTCTGCATCTCTATAAAACGTGGGTTTCAAGAAATGGCTGCAGCCACAGTAACAAGATCTGGAGCTGAAATATACAAGTCCACAGTTAAAAGCGCTCTTGCACAGTCAGTAAAATCAGAAGGAGCTGAATTCAAAATGTGGAACAAAAGCTTTGTAACCTATGGGACTGACGTGCTATTAACTAGAGCTAGATCCAACACTAAGCAACCTAAGTGGTTACATAGGGCCTGCTGGCGGGGGGGGGGGGGGGGTTGTCACAACATTTAAGCAAACATGCCTGACAGGGAATGTGTTAATGTGTAATTAACATCCAACCAGGGGTGTTATAAGGCCCTGTAAGGGCATCAATTACACATTAAAACACCCTGGAGGGCATTATTGCACTTATAGAATGGGCTCTCTGTAAAATTCTTGTATTTCACTTGCTCATTTACTTTTAATGTAAAATAGTTCCTCTGCCTAATGTTTCAGACTTGCTGTAGTATATGTTAATGGTGCTGAAGGGAAGTATTTTACATCAAACAAGTATAAAAAATAATATAGTGCTTAAAAAAATAATAAGCAAGTGAAACACAACAATTTTACATTGAACACATTCTCTCTCGCCAATACACAAATACATAGTCTCTTCTGCTTTCTTACACACGCATATACACATACACAATCTCCTCTGCTTTCATACACACATTCACTCACACAAGATTGGTCTCATCCTCTTTCTCAATCTCTCACAGAGTCTACACTGCTTCCCTACATGCATTCAGTCACACAAGACCGCTCTTGCTCTCGATCTCTCACAAACACAGGTTCCTCTGCTTTCATACACGCATTCATTCACACAGGATCGCTTTAACTCTCTCTATATCTCTCTCACACACACAGTCTCCTCTGCTTTCATTCTCTCTCTCTCTGTCACACACACAGACACACACACACACACACACACACACACACACACACACACACACAAACACACACACACACACACACACACACACACACACACACACACACACACACACACACACAGTCTTTCTTTTTTTTTTCTTTTACATTTTATGCTCACTAAACAGCAGAACCAATCAATGCTTAGCGAGGATAAAAATAATGGCGTCCATTAGTTTTTTTTTTTTTTTGCAATCCGAGCTCCATGGCACCTTGATATGCTGCCATGAAGGGGTCTATTTCACATAATCGAACTTCCAAAATTTCGAACACCATATGTTCGAACTTGGAAGTTCGAAATGTGATAACATCGAAACCTCAGAACAGTGAATTTTTTCCAGGGAAAAAATTTGCTGTTCCAAAAAACACACACACAACACAAGCACACCAAAAACCTAATAAACCTACACTAAACCTTACATACACAATTATCTATGCACTAACTTTAACCCAAACCATAACCCTAAGGTCTGTCACTATTGCACACTTAACTTACCCGCACCCTAACCCTAGAGTCCGTCACTATTGCACACTTACCTTACCCGCACCCTAACCCCAACATCCGTCACACTCGCACACTTACCTTAACCCATTCTGTAACTTTCACACCACAGTGGAGAAAATGTCAAAGCCGCAGAAACAGCCAACCAAATTCTTTCCCCTGGGAAAGAATTTGCATTTCCGCAGCTTCGACATTTTCAATTTTCGAACTTCCCCATTTGAACTTCTGGTGTTCGAACATATGGAAGTTCGATTAAATGACATAGACCCCCCATGAAGTGGCGGACTTGTTTATTAGCGGGCATTACTTGTACATTAATGCCCTGCTGTAGAATGTTCATTCTACAGTCAGGGTATTGATGTATAGTTTGCCCATTCTCTAATTTTTAATTAATTTACACTTCTGTTAAGCATGCATGGAGTGCCTGTTCATAGGTTCATAGGTTTATAGGTGTGTACTAGGTTAATGGCCCTGGAACCTTTGCAAGCCTAGCCCATAGGATTACCCTGGCATCGTGCCACCCGATCTTAGTTCCCAGTGCCTCTGGCAAGTAGAGCCACTGGAGTGATCCCCAGGGTGAATTTTCTATTTCCCATCCACTTATCAAGGTTTATCTTGAAAAGAGCCAGTGAGGCGCTCCACTTGACATGTATGGAAAGTCTATTCCATAGCATGGGCAGTCTCTGGGTTATGAACCTGTCCCAAGCTTCTTCTGTTGATTGTGGTAATGAGGTGGAGGTCTCTGGAGCATGCAGTGTGGAGGGATTGGGATTTCTTTAGATGTAGCATTTCTAACAGAGCTGGGTCAGACATGGCTTTGTAAGTCAAGCAGAGATCGCCTCTAAGTAGGTGATATGAGACAGAGAATAGCTGGAGTTTTTTTGAGTCTGTCCATATATGACAAGTGTTTAAGGCCTAGAATCCTCTTTGTGAGGTACTTTTGCAGTGGCCTCTCCAGTTGTTCCAGGTGTCTAGTGAGGTACATGCCAAATGGGGCACTGTACTCAATGATTGGCCTACTGAGGGAAAAATAGAGAGAGACAATGACCTCTTTCTTCCTGGATGCAAAACCCTTAGTGCCACATAGAAGGACTTTCTGACCACAGTGGTAATGTAGTGGCCAAAGAGAGGTTGCTGTCAACCTGTGTTCCCAGATCTCTTATGACACCTTCTGTGTTCAGTGGACTACCATCGATGTGGTAATTCATGGGAACTGGGTTTTTCCCAAAGAGGATGATGACACATTTTTTGGCATTGAGCTTAAGGCCATGGTTCTGACGTCAATCGTTGATCTCAGTGAGGCCTTTTTGTAGGATGTCAACTTCACTTGGGGAGTTAATTATGGCTCCAAACTTGCAATCCCCTGTGAACTTTGTCAGCCAGAGTGCATTCATGTTGGCCTGAACTTCAGAGAAGTCGATACCAAACAGGAGGGGACCCAGGACCGAACCCTGTGGGACTCCACTCGTGACTGGTCGGCAATCTGAATTGGAGTCAGCTACTTTCACACTGTGGGCTCTATCTGTGAACCAGTTTGCAACCCACCTAGTGATATAGGGGTTGATGCTGAGCTTAGTGAGTTTTTCTATGATTCCTGAATGGGGAATGGTATCAAAGGCCTTGGCCAGATCAAGGTAAGCTAAATGAACCACCTTGCCTTCATCCACAGCTCTGGTGACTGACTCAAAGACGTCGACCAGGTTGAGCAAACATGATCTACCCTTCACAAAACCAAACTGTGTGAGATCCAGAGTTTGGAGATTCCCTGTATCCTTGTTTATTAGGTCCATGATGATGCTTTCCATAGCTTTGCATATCAGACTTGTCAGGCTAATGGGGCGATAGTTCCCAGGGTCTGTAGTCACTCCTCCTTTGTGGAGAGGAATGACTGTAGCAGTGCGCCATTTGGTAGAGACAAAGCCTGAGGTGAGGCTGTGATTGAACAGGGCACACAGGTGAGGTGCCATTTCACTCTGTAGCTCATGTAGAACACAGCCTGGGATATTGTTGGGTCCCATAGAAGCTGTATTCTTGGCCTTGGACAGTGCTGTTTTAACCTGTGGATCAGTAATATAGGGTGCCTGGCAATCTACTGGTATTGTGATTGGTCCTTTGGCAGGGGAGAGTGGGATAAAGTTGGCACTGAATCTGTCTGCCAGTATATTGGCAATATCTATTGGCTTGGTATAGGAGGTGCCATTCTGCAACAGCTCCAAGCAAATCTGGGTATTTCCATGGAGATTCTTTACATAACTATAGGAGGTCTTGTAGTTGTCTTTTATATCTGCTGCAATTCTGCTTTTATAGCTAAGCTTTAGAGGATTTGATGAGGGATCTCAACTTTTTGTTGAGGCTGATAAGGGAGTTTTCCCAGTCCTGGGACTTCACCTTATTCCACATCAGTTTCCTCCTTCTGTTGTAGAGTTTGTTTATGGCAGGAGACCACCAGATTGGCTTCCTTTTTTTTTGGAGGAGGGTGTCTTGGTTCTACTGGGTATGGTGAGATACATGCATTTGTGTACGTGTTCGTACAGGGAATTAGTGTATAATTTGGCGGTCATGCAGCTGTTCTCCCATTGAATGGGTGCCGTGAAGTTAGCCCCCTCTGTTTTTAGGAGCTGCTGTTGCTTCTCCTTTTTTCAGCATGCAGTATTTAAACTTGCTTGTGGTGTGAGTGTGTGTGTGTAAAATGCCCTAGTTAAGGCAGGTTATTTAATTAATTTGCTCAAGCTCAAACCCTGTATCTTGGTTACAGGAGAGAAGAGCCTGAATTCTCTACACCAACTACCAGATTGCTAAAGAATTTCAGTGCATATTCACATATTCAAGGCATTGTGAGTTTCAGTGAATTGTCAAAGAATTATGAGTTTCAAGGGAAGAGAAGTTTACTGTTTCTCATGCTATGTCTGTTTTCAATGTGTAACTATTTTGTTTAGCAAATGACCATCAGTTTTGTGCTATAGGACTTGAAAGCACTGTTAGCAGCACAATAGGTAGTATAGTTGCCTTTGGTGTTGAAAGCTGTGGGTTCTACTCTGACACTACGTAGATGGGTTGTTGATATTGTGTTGTACTTTAAGGAGGGATGGTGGAGTTAACATTCCTGAAATGTGTCCACCTTTGGATGAGATGACTAGTAACTATGAATCTGTTATCAGTTTGCCATTCCTACTGCAACATTACTTGGTTACCAATTTTTTTTTAATGCAATTTAGCAATTTATTATTTGAGGGCAACATGTATACTGAAATGTAAAGTTATTTACCAGCAGCAGCCTCTTCATTACTTACAAATCTCTTCAATGAGGAATTATTCAGATGACTTTTACTTCTGCAGAGATTGTGCATATTGATTGCTATTGGTGGATTGTAATGACAGACGTTTGAGTGACCTTTTATTGTTGAAATGTTCTGAAATGGATAGTTGTGTCATTATTGGTTCATACTTTTTGTTTCATTAATTACTAGAAAAATGTTCAAAACTACAAATGTAAAACACACTCTAATAAGTGGTGCTGTATTATACATGGAATATAATTTAATACAATCAGGAAGGTGAATCTAGGAACGCATGCATGTGTGCTTGGTTCTAAAAATGTGTGCAAGTGGTCTAAGGTTTGAAAACAGCCCAAAGGTAAACGTAATCTGCCACTGGCCAGATGCATTTTCATTGAATCTGGGTTTCAATGTCATTTCATCAGCAGAGAAGTTTACTGCTCATGCTAAGTCTGATTTCATTCTGAGACTGTATTGCTTTGTTTAGCAAAATTACTATCAGTGTTTCTGGTATAAATTTTGTAATCATTGTAGAAGTAAAGCAGAAAATAGTATGCACACTGACAGGTGCAAACACTATTTATGGTAAATGGGGAGAAATAGCCAAGTAGTGGGACACTGGAATGGCTGCGGGGGGGGGGGGTCCATTATCCTTGGGCCCCATTTCACCATGATGTGGCTGTGCTGGTAAAATTGTACATTTTATGTGAAGTAAGGAAAACTGCTTCACTATTTACACACATAGTTGTCATCCTAAGAAAAATACCCAAGAATGCCCAGAACTGCTCTCTCAAATTCATCAACAGACAGTACTTGTAATAAAGACACAGCCCTCTACTTTAGCCTGCAAGTGTTATGTAATACAATCAATGTAAACATGTTTCTTTCCTGTACTCATTTCACAATAATGACGTTAGTGTCACGTTCCTACTCATTCATAATAATGAAGTTAGTGAGAGGTTCCTACTCATTCATAATAATGAAGTTAGTGTCAGGTTCCTACTCATTCATAATAATGAAGTTAGTGTCAGGTTCCTACTCATTCATAATAATGAAGTTAGTGTCAGGTTTCTATTCATTCATAATAATGACGTTAGTGTCAGGTTCCTACTCATTCATAATAATGACGTTAGTGTCAGGTTCCTACTCATTCATAATAATGAAGTTAGTGTCAGGTTCCTACGCATTCACAATAATGAAGTTAGTGTCAGGTTCCTACTCATTCATAATAAAGAAGTTAGTGTCAGGTTTCTACTCATTCATAATAATGATGTTAGTGTCAGGTTCCTACTCATTCATAATAATGAAGTTAGTGTCAGGTTCCTACTCATTCATAATAACGACGTTAGTGTCAGGTTCCTACTCATTCATAATAATGACGCTAGTGTCAGGTTCCTACTCATTCATAATAATGACGTTAGTGTCAGGTTTCTACTCATTCATAATAATGACGTTAGTGTCAGGTTCCTACTCATTCATAATAATGACATTAGTGTCAGGTTCCTACTCATTCATAATAATGACGTTGGTGTCAGGTTCCTACTTATTCATAACAATGACGTTAATGTCAGGTTCCTACTCATTCATAATAATAACGTTAGTGTCAGGTTCCTACTCAATCATAATAATGACGTTAGTGTCAGGTTACTACTCATTCATAATCATGAAGTTAGTGTCTGGTTCCTACTCATTCATAATAATGAAGTTAGTGTCAGGTTCCTACTCATTCATAATAATGACGTTAGTGTCAGGTTCCTACTCATTCATAATAATGACGTTAGTGTCAGGTTCCTACTCATTCATAATAATGAAGTTAGTGTCAGGTTCCTACTCCTTCATAATAATGACATTAGTGTCAGGTTCCTACTCATTCATAATAATGACATTAGTGTCAGGTTCCTACTCATTCATAACAATGACGTTAGTGTCAGGTTCCTACTCATTCATAACAATGACGTTAGTGACAGGTTCCTACTCATTCATAATAATGACGTTAGTGTCAGGTTCCTACTCATTCATAATAATGACGTTAGTGTCAGGTTCCTACTGATTCACAATAATGACATTAGTGTCAGGTTCCTACTCATTCATAATAATAACGTTAGTGTCAGGTTCCTACTCATTTCATAATAGTGACATTAGTGTCAGGTTCCTACTAATTCATAATAATGAAGTTATTGTCAGGTTCCTACTCATTCATAATAATGATGTTAGTGTCAGATTCCTACTCATTCATAATAATGACATTAGTGTCGGGTTCCTACTCATTCATAATAATGACGTTAGTGTCAGGTTCCTACTCATTTCATAATAATGACATTAGTGTCAGGTTCCTACTCATTCATAATAATGATGTTAGTGTCAGGTTCCTACTCATTCATAATAATGACATTAGTGTCAGGTTCTTACTCATTCATAATAATGACGTTAGTGTCAGGTTCCTACTCATTCATAATAATGACGTTATTGTTAGGTTCCTACTCATTCATAATAATGACGTTAGTGTGAGATTCCTACTCATTCATAATAATGATGTTAGTGTCAGGTTCCTACTCATTTCATAATAATGACGTTAGTGTCAGGTTCCTACTCATTCATAATAATGACATTAGTATCAGGTTCCTACTCATTCATAATAATGACGTTAGTGTCAGGTTCCTACTCATTCATAATAATGAAGTTAGTGTCAGGTTCCTACTCATTCATAATAATGACAGTGTCAGGTTCCTACTCATTCATAATAATGACGTTAGTGTCAGGTTCCTACTCATTCATAATAATAAAGTTAGTGTCAGGTTCCTACTCATTCATAATAATGACTTTAGTGTTAGGTTCCTACTCATTCATAATCATGAAGTTAGTGTCAGGTTCCTACTCATTCATAATAATAAAGTTAGTGTCAGGTTCCTACTCATTCATAATAATGACTTTAGTGTTAGGTTCCTACTCATTCATAATCATGAAGTTAGTGTCAGGTTCCTACTCATTCATAATAATAAAGTTAGTGTCAGGTTCCTACTCATTCATAATAATGACTTTAGTGTTAGGTTCCTACTCATTGATAATAATGAAGTTAGTGTCAGGTTCCTTATTTTTTTTATGTGTAGGATCTGAATCCCCCAACTTTGCAAATTCTATATCCATGTGAGATGTTAAAATGTTTGTTACTTACATTAATGAGATAACCCCATAACAGAGTAAAGCTGATGTTTTAAGGGGACATGAATATTTCATATTCTAAAAGCTATTAGTCACCACTTCACTTTGAAAATGCACCTTCAGCATTTTTCAAAAACTTCAACAAAACTTTGGGCAACTTAAACATTTGACAGCTCTCAGTTTTCAGATCCAGAAAATATTTTTAATTACTTTAAAGTAGATTCTGTCCAGCAGTTGCCAAAACAACTTCCACTCAAATGTTAATACTGTCAATGAATATATTCAAAAGTCTGCATCTTAAAAAGATCACTCTGGCAACTGGTGGTAAAATATGGCACACCAGAAAAGTAATATGGTCATATTTAATTCAGCATCTTAGCTTTAGCAATGTCTTGTATTGCTACTAAAACATTTTTACAACAGAGCTGTTATTTGCATTATTCAATAAATGCTATAAATGTCAGTATTTGATCCTGGCATTATTTTATACACCATAAAGACATTTTTCTTTTTTATAAAATATTTAAAAATACTTTTATTTTGTAAGGGAATCTGCTACAAGTGCTCATGTGCCATTAGCTCATGACACACATCCCTACTGCCAGTCGCTCATGCTGGCAAGTGCCCTATCTTCCACTGACATGATTCCCATAAAGTTAGCAAAGGCAAACTATTCTTCCCAAAACACTGACCCTAAACCTAAAAACTCTCACCCATTCCCTAAACCTAAACTCCTGATCTCTCCTTAAAGCAAAAATCTACCCCTTAACCCTAACCCTCCAATTCTCTCTGCTTGCACCCTTAAGATAAAATATCCCTCCCTGACCCTAATCCCCGATCATTCCCTAAACCTATAATCCCCCTTCCCTCCCTAACACTAACCTTCTGTTTATTTCTGATTGCTCCCTAAACCTAAATTCCCCCTCCCTATTCCTAACCTTCCACTTCCCCAATCACTCCCTATACCTAAAATTCGCCTCCCTTCCCTAACCCTAAGCCTAAAATACCCCTCCCCTCGCTAATTCAAATTTTCCGATCCCCTCTGTTAAGCTAAAATCCTCCTCTCCTCCCTATGCCTAACTTTACACTCCCCCTTTCCCAGCCCCACTTACCTCTTCTGCAGCAAGCATTTGATTTTATCCAACCATTATAGCAGCTGCATCTCTGAACTCACATTCGGGTCAGGCACCTGCACGAGTAGCTGTGAGATCAGGCTTACAGCTGTTTGAGTCCCCAGCTGTGAGACAGTGGAATTTGAGCAGCTGGGGCTTGAGCAACTGTAATAAGGTTGCTCATAAGTTGCAGCCACAACAAAAAGTGTATGCAGGTTTTTTTTACACAAACACTAAAATAATCTAATTTAGGAGTATGCATTTAATAATTGAAATTGCAAACTCCTAGTTCAAACAGTTTCAAAGCTGTAAACTAAAACGCTAGTTTAGGTACTCCTTTAAATATCTTCCTGAGATCAGTTTATGTTTATTTAAACATCCTGGAAGAAATATTTTTTTATACTGATCAGCACCTTCCAGCTCCATTACTACCAGCTTACAAATGCTGGTAAGCATCCCTAATAGACTAAAACTATTATGTCTTCATTTCCACACTCTCATACCTTCTGCAGCTGGCATTTTTAGCCATTATTAATCCTGTTACAATACAAAACACTGTTCATGAAAAGCAATGCTTGTTTATATCTAGGCAGTTCAGAAAGTAATCCTTGAAGAGCAGTTGTGCTGAAATGAAAGGCACAGAGAGTATAATGCACAATTACTTTTGATTCATTGTTAAGGCAAACACTTCTTTTGTTCTCATGCAGAGGATGCATACTTTGAGAATATAAAGAACACATACAGAAAAACACAGACACACACACACACACACACACACACACACACACACACACACACACACACACACACACACACAATCCTAGAGAGCACTACAAGTATATATGTCAACAGCATTCTCCATACAATGTAACAACAGGGGCATTGATCTTACCACTACTAGAATTATAAGGCACTGAGGATAACACATTTTCCTAGAAAAATATATGATTCTAATGACTCATCTCTATTATTAGTAAACACAGGGTTGTTTAATGCAAGTCAGGAAAAACTTAGCATGCAACAGCCAGATTAATTCAGTATATCGTAGAAGCAATTGTATCTTTTGATGTAAGACTACTAGCAATGGTAGATGTGATGTGGTACTCATAGGTGATGTCTGTTACCTGATAACGAAACAGTAACCTTTGTTGCATAACTTTGTAATTAGTACCGCTACTTGATAAATGGAAATTGATGGTGTAATGATGAATGTTGTTAGTGCATATGATCCACAAGTTGGGTGTGTGATGGATGAGAAAGAAAAATTTTGGAGTAAGTTGGATGAAGTGGTGATGACTGTACCCAAGGGTGAGAGAGTGGTGATTGGAGCAGATTTTACTGGGCATGTTGGTGAAGGGAACAGAGGGGATGAGGAAGTGATGGGTAGGTATGGTGTTAAACAAAGGAATGCAGAAGGTCAGATGGTAGTGGATTTTTGCAAAAAGGATGGACATGGCTGTGGTGAATACGTATTTTAACAAGAGGGAGGAGCTTAGGGTGACATACAAGAGTGGAGGAAGACGCACACAGGTGGATTATATCTTATGTAGGAGGGCCAGTTTGAAGGAGATTGGAGACTGTAAAGTGGTGACCAGGGAAAGTGTAGTTAGGCAGCATAGGATGGTGGTTTGTAGGATGATGTTGGTGATCAAGAAAAGGACGATGAGTGTGAGGGCAGCACCAAGGATCAAATGGTGGAAATTGAAAAAGGGTAATTGTGAGGTGGAGTTCAGGGATGAGTTAAGACAGGCACTGGGTGGCAGTGAAAAGTTACCAAATAGCTGGGTAACTACAGCAGAGCTAGTAAGGGAGATAGCTAGAAAGGTGCTTGGTATGACATCTGAACAGAGTATGGACAACAAGGAGACATGCTGGTGGAATGAGGAAGTACAGGAGAGTATACAGAGAAAGAGGTTGGCAAAGAAGAAGTGGGATTGTCAGAGAGATGAAGAAAGTAGACAGGAGTATAAGGAGATGAGGTGCATGGCAAAGAGAGAGGTGGCAAAGGCTAAGGATAAGGCATATGAAGAGTTGTATGAAAGGTTGGACACCAAGGAGGGAGAAAAGGACCTGTAACAATTGGCTAGACAGAGGGACTGAGCTAGGAAAGATGTGCAGCAGGTGAAGGTGATAAAGGATAATGAGGGAAACATACTCACAAGCGAGGATAGTGTGTTGAGGAGATGGAAAGAGTACTTTGAGGGGTTGATGAATGAAGAGAATGAGAGGGAGAGAAGGTTGGATGATGTGGGGATAGTCAATCATGAAGTACAATGGATTAGCAAGGAGGAAGTAAGGATAGCTATGAAGAGGAGGAAGAATGGATAGGCTGTTGGTCCAGATGACATACCTGTGGAAGCATGGAGGTGTTTAGGTGAAATGGCAGTGGAGTTTCTAACCAGATTGTTTAATGAAATCTTGGAAAATGAGAGGATGCCTGAGGAATGGATAAAAAGTGTTTTGGTACCAATTTTTAAGAATAAGGGTGAAGTGCAGAGCTGTAGCAACTACAGAGAGATTAAATTGATCAGTCACAGCATGAAGTTATGGGAAAGAGTAGTGGAAGCTAGGTTAAGAAGGGACATGATGATCAGTGATCAGCAGTATGGTTTCATGCCGGGAAAGAGCACTACAGATGCGATGTTTGCTCTGAGAGTGTTGATGGAGAAGTACAGAGAAGGTCAGAAGGAGTTGCATTGTGTTTTTGTAGACTTAGAGAAAGCATATTACAGGATGCCTAGAGAGGAGTTGTGGTATTGTATGCGGAAGTCGGGAGTGTCAGAGAAATATGTAAGAGTGGTTCAGGATATGTACAAGGGTAGTGTGACAGAGTTGAGGTCTGCAATGGGAGTGACGGATGTGTTTAAGGTGGAGGTGGGATTACATCAAGGATCAGCTCTGAGCCCTTTCTTATTTGCAATGCTGATGGACAGGTTGACAGACGAGATCAGACAGGAGTCCCTGTGGACTATGATATTTGCAGATGACATTGTGATCTGTAGTGAGAGTAGGGAACAGGTGGAGGAGACCCTGGAGAGATGGAGATATGCTCTAGAGAGAAGAGGAATGAAGGCCAGCAGGACTAAGAAAGAATATATGTGTGTGAATGAGAGGGAGGATAGTGGAATGGTGAGGATGCAAGGAGTAGATGTAACGAAGGTGGATGAGTTTAAATACTTGGGATCAATAGTTCAGAGTAATGGTGAGTGTGGAAGAGAAGTGAAGAAGAGAGTACAGGCAGGGTGGAGTGGGTGGAGAAGAGTGTCAGGAGTGATTTGTGACAGATGAGTACCAGTAAGAGTGAAAGGGAAGGTCTACAAGAGGGTAGTGAGACCAGCTATGTTATATGGGTTGGAGACAGTGGCATTGACAAAAAGGCAGGAGTCAGAGCTGGATGTGGCAGAGTTAAAGATGTTAAAATTTGCACTGGGTGTGACAAGGGTGGACAGGATTAGAAATAAGTATATTAGAGGGTCAGCCCAGGTTGGAAGGTTTGTAGACAAAGCCAGAGAGGCAAAATTACGTTGGTTTGGACATGTGCTGAGGAGGGATGCTAAGTATATTGGGAAAAAGATGCTAAGGATGAAGCTACCAGGTAACAGGAAAAGAGGAAGTCCTAAGATAAGGTTTATGGATGTGGAGAGAGAGGACATGCAGGTGGTTGGTGTGAGACAGCAAGATACAGAGGACAGGAAGAAATGGAAACAGATGATCTGCTGTGGCGACTCCTAATGGGAACAGCCAAAAGAAGATGATGACTTGATAATTAAATGTCAATCATTATTACAAATCGTTTTATAATAGACATTGGTAGTTAATGATTTGTTGGTAACTATCATTACTCATTTTATGGCAAATATTGGTTTGTGATAAATGTTAAACTTCATTGCTCAGTCATTATAAAAATCACTCACTAATGAATAAAATGAGTAATTATTAGCCATCATTATATAAGTTTCATTATCTGATGATTAAATGTTAACCATCAATATTCAATCAATAAACTGCAGTCACTGCTACATGATGACTGAACATTAACAATTTATCGTAGAATGCTAATTTAATGCTACTGGGTGTTTAAATGTTATACCTTTCTATGTAATCAGCCAGGACTGTACTTTAAGATATAACTCCAAATAAATGTAAATCATAAAGTAATAGGCGTTGCTACCTGGTGACTGAATGTTAACCATTCGTTATTAAACGCTACACACTGCTACTGAATAATTAAATATTATGCATTTTGATACTGTAAATAAGGACTGCACTTTAAAAATTGTTAGCAAAATGTGACCTACCATTACCCAGTTAATAAATGCTAAGTATTATTATCTAATGACAAATCTTTAACTGTCATTGCTCAGTTGTTACAATGTATGCACTATCTGCTGATTAAATACTATGTACCTGTATGAAATTAATGCATTTAAACATTGTTTCCTAGTAACTACATGTAGATTAAATACTTTTAGCTATCAATTAAATGTTTATTATTATTATTATCCATTCATTAAATGGTAGGCATTGCTGCCTGATGACTGAATGCTAACTAGTTCTTAATCATACCGAACGAAAAAGCAACAGGACACTGCTGTGAATATATAAAACTGAATAAAATTTAATCAAGGTAAAAAACACAAGGTAAGCGCTTTCGGGATTCACCCTTCATCAGACAAAGACACATTGAACAAACAACATTTTTAAAGAATAAAACAACCAATAGCATCTAATGAAAAATATTCTTTAAAAATGTTGTTTGTTCAATGTGTCTTTGTCTGATGAAGGGTGAATCCCGAAAGCGCTTACCTTGTGTTTTTTACCTTGATTAAATTTTATTCAGTTTTATATATTCACAGCAGTGTCCTGTTGCTTTTTCGTTTGGTATTGTTCGTGTTTTGGAGTTTAGCAGGACTTTGGCATAGCGCACAGATTTCTTTTACTAGTTCTTAATCATGAAATGTTACATATTTCTAAGGAACAAGCGGTTATTAAAAACTTCTACCTGATGATTCTTCATTAAACATCATTTTCCTGCTGATTAAATGCTGGGAATCATTATCCAGTAATGAAATCTCCTCACTTGTATTTTAATGGCTACATTATCATATCTTTTCTGTGGCGAGTTTAGCCATCTACAGATAAATATAAACCACTTCCCTGCTTCATACCCATTATGTTTGTAGTTAAAATCTACAAATACTGTACTTCACATTCTGCTCTATACTGTTTAGAAGTCACTGTTTGCTCTGTTTTCATTAATTAGATGCAGCCTCAATGCTGTTTGCCCCAGATGCTCTCTCTTTATTTCTCAATGTGCTAACTAATACTGAGTTGCCAAAGAAAAAGGGGCTTTGTTTTCATCCAGCCTATTTTCATGCGTTACGGCTGTCAAAACCAAGAGTTAAGCATGTACAGATATATAGCAGACCCGAAAAGAGAAGGTTCGGGTCTCCAAGAGATATACTAGGAGTAAGACATACAAGAGGTCAGAAAACATTTTTAATGAGTACAAAAGGGATTTTCTGAGAGAGCACACAGGTTGTACAGGCTGCTTGAAATATAAAGTAGTATTACTATAACAACTATGCAATTTCTGCAATGCTGCAAAATGCATACATATATGTGAACTAATAAAATTACAGTTTTTGATAACATATCTATAAACAATGGCATGTGATCACCCTTGGCAGGGGCTTGCACATGCTTACAGATTAGTATGCAGTGTTGGTGTAGAAAATTATAAATTTAAAGCTCTTACACTTCAGAATATGAGAACACTGAATTACTTTCAATTGTGTTTAGGCTTTATCTTCCTGGTGTGTTTCAACTTAGAAATGAGCTGATGAAAGAGTACCATATCAGGCAGGACACCTTAAACTATTCCAAAGACTATAGGTCAGACAGTTCAGATGTAATTTGACCTTGCTCTTATATCATCTCCTTTTTTCTTTCATAAATGTAGGCATAACATTACAGCGCAGTTACTGGGTGAGTCACTAACTACTGTACAGCAACATCATAATCTGGAATCTTTACATTTACTGAAGAAGAAGCTTTTCAACATGTACGTGAGTGCCAAATGACCTGGTTCCCTGATCAAAATCACAAGGAAGAATCCTGGCTGCATCTTCTGTCCACAGTGCAGCACAAACCCAAGTAAATGGTTAGTAGACTATCTTATACCATATGCTGAAGAAGAAATCTATCGTCACAAAGGGCAATGTATATTATGTTACAGAGAACTTACTGTCCACTTTCAACTAGCTTAAATGTGTCATGTTAGCGGCACTGACATTTTTCACAATAGATAGAAACCACACGCCTGCAAAGCTTTTTCTTATGCAGCCAAAGCCCTTCTGGCTATGCAGCTGGTGTCCACCAAATGCCACTCATAGGTTCATAGGTTCATTCTAGGCTATCTGCCCTAGGGCATTTATAAGCCTAGCCAGAGTGTGTTTGGCTTTCACCACCCATTTTAAATTTATTTTGTTATGCCCTTTTTCGAGGTTAGTATACTGTGCCTCTGTCTAACAGTGACACAGAAGTGATACCCAGGGTAAACCTACGATCTGCCATCCACTCATCAAGATTCCTCTTGAAGAGAGTCATATGCACTAGGACTACCCTTGACAGTGCAACATCCACTCTCCATCTGTGGAAAAGCAGAATTCAGTCAAGAATAACTTCTTGTCTGGTCACCCATTATGCCACTAGAATCTTCTCAGCTATTGTAGTAGATTCAGTCACCCATCATCTGCTTTTACTAATAAGACCTTGTAATACAGTAATAATCTAGCTATGCACAGGAGGAATTAGGTCAGACATTAGATACATATCCTCCCATCCTTAACACACCTAAAGTCGTCCTGGTTATGTTAATGGAGTTAATCAGTCAGTCATTGCACACAGTTATTAGCCACCCTTATAAGTGTAGCACTCAAACTGACAGCGACCAGTCATTGCACACATTTATTACCCACCCTTATAAGTATAGCACTCAAACTGACAGCAACCAGTCATTGCACACATTTATTACCCACCCTTATAAGTATAGCACTCAAACTGACAGCAACCAGTCATTGCACACATTTATTACCCACCCTTATAAGTATAGCACTCAAACTGACAGCAACCAGTCATTGCACACAGTTATTACCCACCCTTATAAGTATAGCACTCAAACTGACAGCAACCAGTCATTGCACACATTTATTACCCACCCTTATAAGTATAGCACTCAAACTGACAGCAACCAGTCATTGCACACATTTATTACCCACCCTTATAAGTATAGCACTCAAACTGACAGCAACCAGTCATTGCACACATTTATTACCCACCCTTATAAGTATAGCACTCAAACTGACAGCAACCAGTCATTGCACACATTTATTACCCACCCTTATAAGTATAGCACTCAAACTGACAGCAACCAGTCATTGCACACATTTATTACCCACCCTTATAAGTGTAGCACTCAAACTGACAGCGACCAGTCATTGCACACATTTATTACCCACCCTTATAAGTATAGCACTCAAACTGACAGCAACCAGTCATTGCACACATTTATTACCCACCCTTATAAGTGTAGCACTCAAACTGACAGCAACCAGTCATTGCACACAGTTATTACACACCCTTATAAGTATAGCACTCAAACTGACAGCAACCAGTCATTGCACACAGTTATTACACACCCTTATAAGTATAGCACTCAAACTGACAGCAACCAGTCATTGCACACAGTTATTACCCACCCTTATAAGTGTAGCACTCAAACTGACAGCAACCACGGGGGATATTTTAGGAACAACATAGCTCTATAGCCACGCCTTATAAGTTTGGAGCCCTAATGGTTATACTAATGGGGTTTATTAGTCATTGATTAAATATGCTAGCCACCAGTAGCAGTACAATAGCTACCTGTCTGTACCCTGGTGGAGGGGGTGAGTCCAGAAACATTATACTTCACTAGATTCCCCTTAAGTACCTTGAGACTTTGTTCGGTGTGCCAAAATGGCCAATTATCCACCACTAAATACTTCTAAAATGTACAGTTAATTCAGGATTTCACTTTAAATTGCATACCTCTTGTTGCTAATTTTGCAATATAATATGCATTCTAAGAAAACCTTATCTCATCAGGTACATCTGCCAACTTAACATTTTCTAATGATGCCGTAAAGGTATATTTCTCTTAACCAACATGTACACTTCTTACTCTTGGACATCTTACATTTCTTTCTTTTTGTTTTGTTGAATATTACATACTGCAAAACTAAAACATAAGCTTTTGTAGCCTGCACCAGTGGTGAAGAGGGATAAGACCTTGACTAAGTCCAGGTGACCCAACTTTGAATAGAAGTCCTGGTACAGAAAGAGATGAGTGTGCCTATCCTTGGTGAGGGGGAGCCAGTCATATTCAGGTCACACTCATGCAGTTTGATTTCCCTGGTACATACCTCTCAACCTCTTAGCTCTAGAAATCTGGGCAAAGTCTAAAATAATGGAAGGGGGGGGGCAAAGGCCTAGATTTTAAATATTGCTCTTAACAGGATTTGTGCTAGCGTGCATTATCCAAAGGATATGACGTTTGAAATTCAAATGTATGTCATTTTTTAGTGTTTTCAGTCTTCAGTGATTTGTCAGAAAACCACAAATTTTATGAGGAACAGACAAAAATTATGACACAATTATTTTGACAGTCTGCGAAAAGTTGGAGAGTTGAGAGGTATACCCTGGCGGAGTCTGATAAACAACCGTACACTACTTCCTGACGGTGGGAGTGGTATCCTGCTGACATCAGTCCCTTGTGGAATCATCAGTGGACATGAGCAGAGCTGAGAGAAAATAGGTAAAAACGTTTCCCCACCAGCAGCATAATGCTGCCCCAGGATGCCTCAATCTGCTGGGGGGATCTGTAGACCCAAAGATGGAGGAGAAATAATGCGTGGAGCTGATAGTCATCTGTGAGGATGCCAAAAATTAAAAAAAAAAAAACTTTCACTAGGGGTTTTAAGCCCCTTTCTCTCATTCTGGTCACCTCTCTCCTTATTTTCTAATTACAGTTTTGACTTGCTAACCCACTAGCCTACTATCAAGGAACAGATCCACTTATTAATTCAAATATCTCTGCCCACTTAGATAATCCAACCATCTAAATGCTTTATGGGCCAAGGTTCATGATTGTCTTGAGGACTATGCCCAATATCAGTTTTCATAAGGAGCCTGATGCCTCTGTTGTGCTCTGTCCCTTATTTCTACATAGATCCTATTGTCTTATAGCCCATTTACTTCATAATGTGACTTAAGAATATAATGATATTCTACTTTTCACCCCCCCAAACACACACACACACACACACACACACACACACACACACACACACACACACACACACACACTTTGATTACCAAACAAATTTCACCTTTGTAGAAGAGACTCCATTCTGGGGCAGCCACGGTGGTGCAGCGGTTAGTGTTGCCGCCTCACAGCAAAGGTTCTCTGGTTCGATTCTCAGCTGGGGTTCCTTCTATGTGGAGTCTGCATGTCCTCCCTGTGGTCCCTTGGGTTTCCTCCGGGTGCTCCGGTTTCCTCCCACATCCCAAAGACATGCAGTAGGTGGATTGGACACTCTAAATTTGCCCTAAGTGTGAGTGTGTGCATGTGTGTGCCTTCTGTGGAAGGTTGGGCACCGGGCCGGCAACTCGACACCGTAAAACTCCGGTGCCAATCATGAGCAGACAGATGATCCGCTGTGGTGACTCCTGACCGGGAAACGCTGAAAGAAGAAGAAGAGACTCCATTCTCAATACACTCTTCTAGCAGACTGATCCCATAGGAGCTGTAGGACAGGTGAAAGATTGTGGCCAACTCCCCAACTCTTCATTGTGAGGAAACTATTATAAAAGTAGCACAGACCTTATAAACCATCTTTTGTCATTATTTATGATATGATGACTATCTCTTAACTTCTCTGACATGTTCTACAGTATTAAATATAACCACTTTAAATAGCTTAAAAATAAAAAACAACCAAAATTGTGACCAGTGAAAAACAGCTCTACTTTCCAGAAAAAACACTTTTAATTAAAGAACACAAATTCTCTTAGCGCCTAGGCCGTAGTCTTTACAGAGTAAAAACCTTCTTACTAAAAAAACATCTTATATATACACATCCAACATTTTTCAATTAATCAATTATCCATTAGATTCTAACAATCATTCAATTTCATTCTTAAAGTTAAAAAAAATTTATAAAACTTTGCCAGTTACATTCTTTATTCAAACCATTTGGTAAAAGTGTATTATATTTCATTATTAAAATAGACTCCTTTCGTCTTAATACATATTTTAATAACTCCACATTTCCATATTCTAATGTTACTTGTTCTAGCACTGTCACTTTCATAGTATTTACTTCACCTATGTTCTTTATTAAAATGCTCCGCTACAGGACTTATAACTTTATTATTTCTTATATCCCTCACATGTTCTTTTATTCGTTCTGCCAGAGACCTTTTTGTTTCCCCTATATAACATTTATTACATGAGCACGTTATAACATAAATCACACCTTTGCTTAAACAAGAATACATTCCCATAGTATCACATTTTTCCCCCTATTTTCTCTATTTTTGTTGTTATGTATTGACATATGGAATATTTACCACAAGGAAATGTTCCCTTCATTTCCACATTTTTCAGCATTTTCTCTATTGGTCTTACATATTTTCCATGCACTAGAAAATCCTTTAAATTTCTCCCCCTTTGGTAAGAAATTCCTAATTCTATTTGTGACAATGACTGGACATCCCTTCTAATTTGTTTCCAATATTCTTTGATCACATTTATCATTCTTTGTGAAAACATAGTATACTTGGTGACAAAGAACATAGTCTCATTTTCCAATGTTTTGCTTACAACTCCTATTTTTCTACCCTTTTGTCTATCTACTCTAACTTCCATCATTCTTTGCTCATTATTGAATATTTTCTGTAAACTTCCATACACATTCTCTAACTTATATCCCCTGGATATAAACATCTTAGCCACCCCTTGAGCCTCTTTATACGCTTCTTTAATGTCACTGCTCAATCTTTTGATCCTAAGTATTTCCCCATACGGAATAGACTCTATTGTATGGTTTTGGGTGACAACTAGTAGCACTTAACATCAAATTCACTTGATTAAATTTTCTGTATATGTTAGTATGAATTTTCCTATTATTGTCACCCCTTAATGTTATATCCAAGAAATTTATCCTAACACCCTTCTGAATGCCTTCAAATCTAATCCCATGTTTATTAGCATTTAAATATTCTATAAAACTGGATGATTTATTTTCTCCCCCCTTACAAATAAAAATCAAGTCATCTATGAAACGAAAATACTTCACTACATATTTCACTATGTTTATGTTCTACAGTACTATTTTCTGTTCTGTCTAACATACACATTTTTTCATCCATCAATTTTTTAAAGCACACGTCTTGGTGCGGGTCATGCTTGCACAAAGTTGAACAAAGTCGACTATCCATCCCCGGAAAGTCCTTCAGCTCATCCTGTAAGGTTAGTGTAAGCTCAGAAGCAAGTTGAGAATAATAATCAGTTTAGCATATCTTGGTTGTGCAATGAGACCTTCCCCATGAACTGAACCTGGTTCTTCCAATGGAAGGTGCCTTGGCTGTGCAACAAGGCCTGCCCCATGAACTGAGCCTGGTTCTTCCAATGGGAGGTGCCCAAAGGGCATCTTTACTAAATGACAAGATCACATTACCTGAATCCTGTCAAACAAGAGAAGCAATAGCTCAGCACTGAAATTCTCCTGGACTTTTGAACTCCTCACTCTGTTTCAATGATTGTGATCCAGCAATCCTGCAAAGGAACTTAATTTCTGCAGCTTGTATTTGTGATGTCATCCCTTTGGTCAGTATCCAAAGATCAGTCCATATGTAGGGAAAGATGATTTAGACTGATTAGTAAACTGAATGCACCACTGTTTGGTTCAGTTTTCATTTCACTACCACAGTCTAGAACAATTCCTGCATTACTGATCACAATGTGCCCATCTACAGGTAAGTCTCCTGATCTCCTCTTCCCTCACTCATGAAGAAGACCCCAAGTCATTTAAATTCCATTGAGGTAGCTGTCTCCTTACATGCAGGCAGCAATTCACATTTTTCAATCAATAAAAGAGAGAACTGTGGCCTCAGACTTTGATGTGCTTATTTTAATCCCATCTGCTTCACATTCAGCAGCAAACCACTCCAGAAAAAGCAGGAGTTCATGGTGTATTTATTTATTTACTTACTTACCTGTTTATTTATTTACTCATTTATTTGGTTTGGTTACTTGAGTCCAAGTGGACAACATAATTTCCAAATCCCAAAAATGCAGCCCTCGTTTCATTAAACTGTAGATGATGGAATCTTTGGCAGAGCTTTTATATTCTGCCCATGAAAGTCATAAACAAGATTGAAAATAAGAGGCCATTTGCAGAGTCCTCACCTAACTTGAACATATTCAGCTTAACACCAAGAATGTGTCACAACGCACTGTATCCCCAAATGTAAGGACTGAATGGCACACAGCACCAGCTCCAAGATCCTTCATGGCAATAGCTCCTCCCATACGGCATTCTACTGCATGTCCTCATGTCCTGCTTATTCAGACCCTCAGTACAGGTGTAGAAAATACTTACAAACTCCAGTGGCCCATAGATTTGTCATAGTCCATATTGTACTTTTTAAATCAGAGGCTCAAATATTGAACAAAATATTTCTTTCTGTACCTTGCTAAGGAAGTCTATAAACATGTTCCTACTATAATTTATGTATTTATGTTCTGGGACCCTCCACAATGGGTTTTGTGCTGGCTTCATCCTTCCCACCAATCAGAATCTGGCATCATGTTTAGAAGAAAGATCCAACAGTCGGGGGTGTCATGCACCCAGATATATATATATATATATATATATATATATATATATATATATATATATATATATATATATATATATATATATATATATATATATATATATATATATATATATATATATATGGTGTCATCTTCTATCCCTGACAGTTTATCCTCGTACAGTTCAGATCCTAATGTATGTTATTACTGGTAAAGTTATTGTATTTACTTGCTTTGCTTTTTAAGTGTCATTGTGGATAGTATGTTTTAACCAAAAGCTTTACATTTTCCATGTAAATATGGTAAAAAAAAAGAAAAAAACTCCTGGCATGGGGACTAGTGCGACTAACTTCCCATAGACCTAAGTTGAGACCAGAGTTCTGTCGTATTAAACATGACATCATTCAGAGTGCTGGCTGAGGCGTAGTCCTCCAGTATGCTTGCCCACCTTGAGAATAACCTTCTGCACTTCATGGGCACTGAGCTTCTCCTCCTCCTCTTCTAGCGAGAGCTTGAACATGTATCACCACATATCACTTCCCTTCTTCAGCATAGGATAAGAGGGTAGGAAGAGGAGCACCCCTGCTACCTCCTTGGGATATGCAAGGTCTTATCATCACTTCTATGTTAAATGATCGAATGACTAAAACATCGAACATCAGTTCATTGAGACAAAAGCATCAAAGTTGTAATCATCAAAAGGTGACTTTGTCAATTCTCAATGCACTGAATTGCAGAAGTTGGCCAACAGCTTTGATGTTACCATCTTATACATTATTTTTAGTATGTATAATACGATGGTAGTAAATATTTATATTCATTCTAACTTATGTGCAGCTGTTGGCCAACTATTGGGATTCAATGTGTTGAGATTCGACAAAGTCAGCTTTCGATGATTAATGAACTGATATTCCAAGTTTTAGTCACTGATCATTTAACATGAACCCCTTAGCACCACCTGTATGCTGATCAACTGTTTGAGCTTTGGAACACACAAACACAGACTAGAGGAAGTTTTTTCCAAGGTCTGTCCACCTAGAACTGTACCCAAGGCCCAGCTGTGTCAACAGATTACAGCTGAGGTGAGACATTCAGCTGATCCCGTACCAGGATCACAGTCTAAATCTTCAATATGAAATGTGTGTTGGATTCCTGGTGGAAGCTTCAGTCAGGAATGTTCAATCTTAGCTTAGGGGATCTTCATCTGATGACAGTGCCACATCCATTTTAGCTGTCTTCCCCTACAAGTCACATCTAAGTTGCATGCAATTCATGCAGAGACTCCATTTGCCCAACCAGATATCAACTGCCAGTCACAAACAAATTCACAAGTGAGTTCATACATGAGCCCTTTCATAGGGTTTTGGGACCAGTCGGCTTCTTTTCTCCCAGATTTTCTCCATAATAAAAGGAGAGGGAGATCCTTTTGTCTGAGACAGACAAAGATAATGAGTCATTTTGTCTTTCGGACCCTCTCAAATGACCCCTTGTTTGGAGATAGTGTACTGTGCATAATGCCCAACATGCTCTGTCCTCCCTCCCCTTCGCATCTCTCTATAATGATCTGGGGAAGGAGCCTGTGAAATTCCATGTTATCCCTCCCTCTCAGCCAGCATCCAATGATGCTGTCTTAAAACTTGAAGGCACCCTAATTGTGCTTGTGTGGCCCAGATAAATGCCAATAATCAGCACAAGCCTTCATACAACTGGAGTGGGTTGTTATTCAAGCATTAAAGTGCTTACTGTTGTGTGATTTAAGGCCAACAGTGATTTCAGAGATTGCAGTCTTTTGTCTACCTTTCAACGTGACAACAGGTTGAAAGAGCTTTGCCGATGTGAGCAAAAGAGTTTCCTACTTTGTTATGTTGGGAGTTAGGTCCTTGGCACCACATCTCACTTGTTGAGATTCCTGCTTCATTATTGTAACTTCAATGGGCAATCTTGGAAACCTCCAGATGTCTGGAAACAAGCACGACTTGTTCCAGAGAATTCACTATTGTCCAGCTGAGGTCTTATGTAGCACACTCTATGCAGGATTCTGTGGACTCTGTTGCTATGGCCACAACTTCTGACATATTCCTACATATAAAATAGCTGAAATTGTCATTCATTAAGGACCAACTCAAATACTCCATTTGGATTCACACTTAAAAGTTAGAGAACTCTGTATCCAAGCATTCCCGTATATGGCTGATGACCTCTTGAGGGAGACAAACCCCAGCTGGCTTGTCTGGGAGGGGCCATTTTCATTCTCTCTGACTACCCTTTCCTATTCCCAAAAGAGGACAAGGCCTCGCCATCACTAGAAAAATAAGTCTGCACATAGTTTGATAGTTTCCTCCAAGGCAGTTGTGTTTGCCTATGGGTAGCTCTGCCACCCTGTTCTCTGATATGGGACTGTCTTATAAGAGTTTTTTTTCCTGCTTCACCTTAGTCTGATGAGTCAAAGTCCATTTGTCTGGGATGTAGCATAATCCTGTGATCTGGGTGATTTTGTGGATTGGGCTCCCAGAAGCTTTGGAGTTGCTAAGAATTATTCCAAATAGGCATCCAAAAGAAAATTACTTTCATATAGCTGGAGAAGAGCCCTGGGGTACCTCAGTCTGCCAGATGCAAGTATCACTGACATTTCTGGACACCTATATGACATGGGCTTCATTTGTTCCACACTCAAGGTACACTCAGCAGCTTCTGCCTGCCATGGGCTTGGCTAGGGAAAAAAGTTCTTTAAAGGACTTTTGTTTAGTTGTCCCCCTTTACAGAAGAACTACCTTTCATAGTATGTAAACTTCATGATTGACAGGCTTGTCTCTATTCTATTTGAACATGAAATTCATTTTCCTTCTGCATATAGGATCATGACAAGATAGACCCTCTTCAGATGGGAACCTTTTCTCATCCTTTTTGTAATCTGTCTCCCTTACCTTAACCCCACCTTTTCCTAGCAGGTGGTTCTGACATGTCTTCTGTTAACTAGTCCATTTCTCTCTTCATTTATTCAAAGGTAAAGAAATATGTGGTGTAATGTCTTTTCTCTCTGTAAGGGTAGCCATGGTGTTCTCTGAATGGGTGCATGGATTCTAAAGACGAATCAGGTATCCATCATTTCTGGCCCAGGGATGGAGAAAAGACCCCATGGTCATCATGCAGGCACTTTGTAAAAGAATTACTAATTGCACTATCATTTGCTATCAGTTGACACTTTTCCTAATGGCAAATGCTATGGCCAAAATCCAGACCATTAGGGAAATAACTTTTTCCAGTATATGCTTCCAGAATGTCTCCATCACAGATCTACATACTGAGGCCACTTGGTGTAATAACTTTACCAAGCATGATTGCCTTGACTGTGACTCTAAGAACAGGCCTCTTTTGGAACTCAGCTTCCTCAAGATTTGGTCTTTGTAGCTATTTCCCTGTATGAGCCTCTGGTTCCTTTTACCCTAGTGATTACTATTAGGAAGTCAAACCCAGCCAAAGGATTCATTAGGAATGGGTGTTCAATGTTAGCTATAAGTTGGAAGTTACTACCATATTAGTTGACTACAAGCTGGTTCCCATTGATGGGTAAGGAATACCTGCTGCCATCCATTGTGGATTTATTTAAACAACTTTATTAAGATATAGGCACATACACATTAACAGAAAAGAAAACAGACCATAATGACATGTTTCCATTTACATACATTACATATTATATATGTTTTCATTCTTTATAACAGCACTGCTTTAGTCTACCATTACAGAAATTACTTAATACTGGCCTTCCTTTAAACTTCTGTCCTCCTGAACATTATTCTGGATATATTGTACATTTTTATGTAATGTGCTCCTTCCCTTTTCTATCCCTCCTCTTCTTTTATCTATTTTACAGTATTCAGTGCTTCAGATGCAGCTGATTTAGATTTTGATTTCCATTTCCATGTAACCATGGTCTGATGTTATATAACGACAGATTCAGGCCATGAATTACCAGACCAAATGATTTGTTTTAAATGGCGCGGCTGCTTAGTGTTGCTTATATGAGTCTATAACATCCTTAAGTGTTTGTTACCTGCGCTTATTTACTAGCTGTAACTGAATTTGTTTGGTAATCTCTGAGACGGTTTTACCTCACTATAGCTGGTTCAGCGGACTTTGCATTTACGTTATCTGCTATAAAACGGTGTTGCACATGCCAGGCTGACCTTGGAAAGGCTGATAGTTAAATATTCATTTTGTTTTACTTTTCCTGTAGTCAGTGTGAGCTACTGCTAGTATACCTGCTGCCATTCTTACTCTCTTCTCTCCTCTCTCGCTAATCTAAGATTCACATTGTTTTTTCTTAGCTATCTTATTATTTATTTTATTATTATTTTACATTTGTTTACCAGGGAGGTCCAACTGGACACAGCGGAGGCCCGGGGAGAAAAGTTCCAGAACAATTGCTAATATACTCTACGTAAGACATTTACATTTACATATGCATTGCGGTTTACATATTCACTTATAAAAATATAGCAGATAATAACATATGATTGCATAAGATATTTACATAAGCATAGTGGTTTAGACATACAATTAAAGGTATAGCAGGCAGTAACATACGATGGTTGTTCAGACAGTATGTTTAGTAGAGATAATCCTGAAGATGTACTAAAGATAAGACAAGAAAGGAAAACTAAAAAAGGAGGAGAATATAGACACATTCATATGAGGTACATTTACATTTTCAGGGAAAGCTTTTCAACTTAGTTTATGGGAGAGTTAATGGGTATAGATGGGACAGTGGGGAGTAGGCGGCAGTGAGCTGGTAAGTAATGTGCAATAATACATGGTGCATCTCTGGAAGTTTTAAAGAGGAGGTTGGATAGTGGGTAGGAGATAAGAGTTAGAATACGTCAGCCAGGTGCTAGGCAGTTAGAAGTAATGTGTGATAATATATAATGCATCTGTGGGAGTTTTAAAGAGGAGGTTGGATAGTGGGTAGGGGAAAGGAGTTAGAATATGTCAGTGAGGTGCTAGGCAGTTAAAAGTAACGTGTGATAATATATAGTGTATCTGTGGGAGTTTTAAAGAGGAGGTTAGATAGTGGGTAGGGAAAGGAGTTAGAATATGTCAGCAAGGTGCTAGGCAGTTACAAGTAATGTGTGATAATATATAGTACATCTGTGGGAGTTTTAAAGAGATTGGATAGTGGATAGGGGAAAGGAGTCAGAATATGTCAGCCAGGTGCTAGGCAGTTACAAGTAACGTGATAATATATAGTGTATCTGTGGGAGTTTTAAAGAGGATGGATAGTGGGTAGGGGAAAGGAGTTAGAATATGTCAGCCAGGTGCTAGGCAGTTACAAGAAACGTGTGATAATATATAGTGCATCTGTGGGAGTTTTAAAGAGGAGGTTGGATAGTGGGTAGGGGAAAGGAGTTAGAATATGTCAGTGAGGTGCTAGGCAGTTACAAGTAACGTGATAATATATAGTGCATCTGTGGGAGTATTAAAGAGGTTGGATAGTTGGTAGGGGAAAGGAGCAAGAATATGTCACCCAGGTACTAGGCAGTTACAAGTAATGTGTGATAATATATAGTGCATCTGTGGGAGTTTTAAAGAGGAGGTTGGATAGTAGGTAGGGGAAAGGAGTTAGAATATGTCAGCCAGGTGCTAGGCAGTTACAAGTAACATGTGATAATATATAGTGCATCTGTGGGAGTTTTAAAGAGTCTGGATAGTGAGTAGGGGAAAGGAGTTAGAATATGTCAGCCAGGTGCTAGGCAGTTACAAGTAACATGTGATAATATATAGTGCATCTGTGGGAGTTTTAAAGAGGTTGGATACTGGGTAGGGGAAAGGAGTTAGAATATGTCAGCCAGGTGCTAGGCAGTTACAAGTAACGTGTGGTAATACATAGTGCATCTGTGGGAGTTTTAAAGAGGTTGGATAGTTGGTAGGGGAAAGGAGTAAGAATATGTCAACCAGGTACTAGGCAGTTACAAGTAATGTGTGATAATATATAGTGCATCTGTGGGAGTTTTAAAGAGGAGGTTGGATAGTAGGTAGGGGAAAGGAGTTAGAATATGTCAGCCAGGTGCTAGGCAGTTATAAGTAATGTGTGATAATATATAATGCATCTGTGGGAGTTTTAAAGAGGAGGTTGGATAGTGGGTAGGGGAAAGGAGTTAGAATATGTCAGTGAGGTGCTAGGCAGTTACAAGTAACGTGATATATAGTGCATCTGTGGGAGTTTTAAAGAACAGGTCAGATAGTGGGTAGGGGAAAGGAGTTAGAATATGTCAGCCAGGTGCTAGGCAGTTACAAGTAACATGTGATAATATATAGTACATCTGTGGGAGTTTTAAAGAGGAGGTTAGATAGTGGGTAGGGGAAAGGAGTTAGAATATGTCAGCCATGTGCTAGGCAGTTACAAGTAACATGTGATAATATATAGTGCATCTGTGGGAGTTTTAAAGAGGAGGTTGGATAGTGGGTAGGGGAAAGGAGTTAGAATATGTCAGCCAGGTGCTAGGCAGTTACAAGTAACATGTGATAATATATAGTGCATCTGTGGGAGTTTTAAAGAGGTTCGATAGTGGGTAGGGGAAGGAGTTAGAATATGTCAGCCAGGTGCTAGGCAGTTACAAGTAACATGTGATAATATATAGTGCATCTGTGGGAGTTTTAAAGAGGTTCGATAGTGGGTAGGGGAAAGGAGTTAGAATATGTCAGCCAGGTGCTAGGCAGTTACAAGTAACGTGATAATATATAGTGCATCTGTGGGAGTTTTAAAGAGGAGGTTAGATAGTGGGTAGGGGAAAGGAGTTAGAATATGTCAGCCATGTGCTAGTCAGTTACAAGTAACATGTGATAATATATAGTGCATCTGTGGGAGTTTTAAAGAGGAGGTTGGATAGTGGGTAGGGGAAAGGAGTTAGAATATGTCAGCCAGGTGCTAGGCAGTTACAAGTAACATGTGATAATATATAGTGCATCTGTGGGAGTTTTAAAGAGGTTCGATAGTGGGTAGGGGAAAGGAGTTAGAATATGTCAGCCAGGTGCTAGGCAGTTACAAGTAACATGTGATAATATATAGTGCATCTGTGGGAGTTTTAAAGAGGTTCGATAGTGGGTAGGGGAAAGGAGTTAGAATATGTCAGCCAGGTGCTAGGCAGTTACAAGTAACGTGATAATATATAGTGCATCTGTGGGAGTTTTAAAGAGGAGGTTGGATAGCGGGTAGGGGAAAGGAGTTAGAATATGTCAGCCAGGTGCTAGGCAGTTATAAGTAATGTGTGATAATATATAGTGCATCTGTGGGAGTTTTAAAGAGGTTGTATAGTTGGTAGGGGAAAGGAGTAAGAATATGTCAACCAGGTACTAGGCAGTTACAAGTAATGTGTGATAATATATAGTGCATCTGTGGGAGTTTTAAAGAGGAGGTTGGATAGTAGGTAGGGGAAAGGAGTTAGAATATGTCAGCCAGGTGCTAGGCAGTTACAAGTAACATGTGATAATATATAGTGCATCTGTGGGAGTTTTAAAGAGGTTGGATAGTGGATAGGGGAAAGGAGTTAGAATATGTCAGCCAGGTGCTAGGCAGTTACAAGTAACATGTGATAATATATAGTGCATCTGTGGGAGTTTTAAAGAGGAGGTTAGATAGTGGGTAGGGGAAAGGAGTTAGAATATGTCAGCCAGGTGCTAGGCAGTTACAAGTAACATGTGATAATATATAGTGCATCTGTGGGAGTTTTAAAGAGGAGGTTGGATAGTGGGTAGGGAAAGGAGTTAGAATATGTCAGCCAGGTGCTAGGCAGTTACAAGTAACATGTGATAATATATAGTGCATCTGTGGGAGTTTTAAAGAGGAGGTTAGATAGTGGGTAGGGGAAAGGAGTTAGAATATGTCAGCCAGGTGCTAGGCAGTTACAAGTAACATGTGATAATATATAGTGCATCTGTGGGAGTTTTAAAGAGGAGGTTAGATAGTGGGTAGGGAAAGGAGTTAGAATATGTCAGCCAGGTGCTAGGCAGTTACAAGTAACGTGTGATAATATATAGTGCATCTGTGGGAGTTTTAAAGAGGAGGTTAGATAGTGGGTAGGGAAAGGAGTTAGAATATGTCAGCCAGGTGCTAGGCAGTTACATGTAACATGTGATAATATATAGTGCATCTGTGGGAGTTTTAAAGAGGTTGGATAGTGGGTAGGGGAAAGGAGTTAGAATATGTCAGCCATGTGCTAGGCAGTTATAAGTAATGTGTGATAATATATAGTGCATCTGTGGGAGTTTTAAAAAGGTTGGATAGTAGGTAGGGGAAAGGAGTTAGAATATGTCAGCCAGGTGCTAGGCAGTTACAAGTAACGTGTGATAATATATAGTGCATCTGTGGGAGTTTTAAAGAGGAGGTTGGATAGTGGGTAGGGGAAAGGAGTTAGAATATGTCAGCCAGGTGCTAGGCAGTTACAAGTAACATGTGATAATATATAGTGCATCTGTGGGAGTTTTAAAGAGGTTCGATAGTGGGTAGGGGAAAGGAGTTAGAATATGTCAGCCAGGTGCTAGGCAGTTACAAGTAACATGTGATAATATATAGTGCATCTGTGGGAGTTTTAAAGAGGTTCGATAGTGGGTAGGGGAAAGGAGTTAGAATATGTCAGCCAGGTGCTAGGCAGTTACAAGTAACGTGATAATATATAGTGCATCTGTGGGAGTTTTAAAGAGGAGGTTGGATAGCGGGTAGGGGAAAGGAGTTAGAATATGTCAGCCAGGTGCTAGGCAGTTACAAGTAACATGTGATAATATATAGTGCATCTGTGGGAGTTTTAAAAAGGTTGGATAGTGGATAGGGGAAAGGAGTCAGAATATGTCAGCCAGGTGCTAGGGAGTTACAAGTAACATGTGATAATATATAGTGCATCTGTGGGAGTTTTAAAGAGGAGGTTAGATAGTGGGTAGGGGAAAGGAGTTAGAATATGTCAGCCAGGTGCTAGGCAGTTACAAGTAACATGTGATAATATATAGTGCATCTGTGGGAGTTTTAAAGAGGAGGTTAGATAGTGGGTAGGGGAAAGGAGTTAGAATATGTCAGCCAGGTGCTAGGCAGTTACAAGTAACGTGTGATAATATATAGTGCATCTGTGGGAGTTTTAAAGAGGAGGTTAGATAGTGGGTAGGGGAAAGGAGTTAGAATATGTCAGCCAGGTGCTAGGCAGTTACATGTAACATGTGATAATATATAGTGCATCTGTGGGAGTTTTAAAGAGGTTGGATAGTGGGTAGGGGAAAGGAGTTAGAATATGTCAGCCATGTGCTAGGCAGTTATAAGTAATGTGTGATAATATATAGTGCATCTGTGGGAGTTTTAAAAAGGTTGGATAGTAGGTAGGGGAAAGGAGTTAGAATATGTCAGCCAGGTGCTAGGCAGTTACAAGTAACGTGTGATAATATATAGTGCATCTGTGGGAGTTTTAAAGAGGTTGGATAGTGGGTAGGGGAAAGGAGTTAGAATATGTCAGCCAGGTGCTAGGCAGTTGCAAGTAACATGTGATAATATATAGTGCATCTGTGGGAGTTTTAAAGAGGAGGTTGGATAGTGGGTAGAAGAAAGGAGTTAGAATATGTCAGCCAGGTGCTAGGCAGTTGCATGTCCAGGAGTTGTTTAGGTGGGAAATAAGCTCTTTTTTGAAGATGGTGTTGTTAGGTTGCAACCTGATTTGTAGTGGTAGGGAGTTCCAAGTCTTGGAAATGTTGCTAGAATACAGGGAGTCACCAGAGCTGTAATGGCTTTTGAAGATTGTGATTAGTCCCTTGTTAGTGGCTCTAAGTTTGCAGTTATTGGAGTAGAGGGTGATCAACTCTTGTAAGGCTGGAGATTTGTCAGATTGGAACAGTATTTGATGAGCTAGAAGAAGTTGGTTTAGAGCTGAGGTGTTAGGGGGTTCTAGACAGGAAAGCTGTTTTAGGACCTGACACTGGTGGGTGCGGTAGGAGGAGTTTGTGGTGAATTTTGCTATTTTGTTGTAGCATACTGACAGCTTGTTTAAATCACTCTTGTTTAGATTAATTCGGACTGGAGAAGTATACAGTAAGGTAGAGAGGAGATAGATACGAGCTAGGGTAACTTTACTGTTGCTGGTTAGGAGGTTTTTACATCTGTAAAGAGTACCTAGTTTTTTGTTGATTTTTGGTTATTGTATGAGCTATGTGTTTGTCAAATTTCATATTATTGTCAGTAATGACCCCTAGTAATTTGGTTTGTGTAACGGGGAGATGGGGGTATTATCTGATGCAGAAATATAGAACAGGGGAGTAGGTGCTGCTGCTTTGTTAGGATGAAAGAGCGTAAGTTGGGTCTTTTTAGGATTTAGTATTGGCTGGGAGTTTGTTTGCCAGGTTTCAATGGATGTAAAGGCTTCTTGGGCCTTGATTTGAAGTTTTTGGAGGGTGGGGGCAGAGCAGATTAAGGAGGAGTCATCAGCATATTGAACCAGGTTTGCTAGAGGGGCGGCTTTGTGAAGATTATTTGTAAGTATAGTGAAAAGTAGGAGCCCTAGGATTGATCTTTGGGGTACTCCTAGTTTTACAGGAAGTGGGGGGGGGATTTCCACTGAACAGCTTGTTGCCATTGGGAGAGATAGTCTTGAAATCATAATTGAGTCTGAGTAGTTAGTTTTAATTCTGAGTGATGTTATTATTTTTGTATGGGAGACTGTATCAAACGCCTTTGATAAGTCAAGGAAAACTAAAGATACTAGTTGGCCATTGTTGCGTTGTATATTTACTAGGTTCAAACAGCACTGCAGGACAAGAAGCCCAATAAAGGTCCGCACACCCAAGGAAACACAATTCTTCAACAGCTGATATCCTGTTTAATCCACAGCACTAATATAAAAGGTTAGTTTAATCTACAACACAGATATAAAAGATTAAGTGCTTTCATTTCAAGAATAGGAAACTTAATCAGAACAGTGATTATAACAGGAAAATCTATTTAAATACACATTGCTACGGAATGATTGGATAAAAAATAACTAATTAGTCCATACTAAAAAAACTGAGAAGCACTGAACGGAATCTCAGACATAATTAATGGCTCAGTGTAAAAACTGTCATATATACAACTTGGGTTCACTATAGAATCCCAAAATACTGAAATCACGAATTTCAGTATTTCGAAATTCCATAGCCGAAAACTTTAAATACCGAAACCCCATAACCACGAAATTTAAAATCGCGAACCTATAGTGCAAATACACCACATACATACACACAATCTCTCCCCACAATCAAACAAACAATCCTACACTACAAACAAGCAGGGTGCGAGCCCCCCTGCACCCCCCCATACCCCCTCTACTTATATATAATAACTCTGAGATTGCACAATCACACACACAAAGGTAACTCACACACACATTTCACAGCCCCTTGCACACACACACACACACATCATAGCCAAAACACACACTAACATACACTAAAGCCCCTAACCAACAAACTCATATGTACTTACCTACACTTACACCTATGCATTCACACACCGCAACACCCCCCCACACACACACTTATATATACTAACTCCTGGATCGCACAATCATTCATACAAAGGTAACTCACACACACATTTCACAGCCCCTTGCACACACACATCACAGCCAAAACACACACTAACATACAGAAAAGCCCATAACCAACACACTCGTATGTACTTACCTACACTTACACCTATGCATTCACACACCGCAACAACAGATGCTTCGAAATTTGGTGTTTTGAATTTTGCGCTTCTGGTGTTTCGGAATTTCAAGGCTTCGGTATTATAATTTCGAAATACTGAAAGTCGGGATTTCAGTATTTCAGAATTATAAAGGGAACCCATGCAACTTATATACATATATACAAATCTTTATATATATATATGTGTGTGTGTGTGTGTGTGTGTGTGTGTGTGTGTGTGTGTGTGTGTGTGTGTGTGTGTGTGTGTGTGTGTGTGTGTGTGCATTTGATCCAGTGTAAAACTCAATCCAACACAGAAAAACGAACTGGGAACAAAAATTAAAAAAACAATTTGCTCTCATCTTAAGGGTAGGTATAATAGAAATATGATAATTTAACCCAGGACTGGTACACACGTCCAGGGTCAATTGCCATACCAATTCATGATATTCAAGTTTGATTTCCTAGTCACCACCCCATTCCATGGGTTTAATCTGCTCAATGATCCAAAATTTAAATTTAGCATCAGGGCATACAGTGTTTAAAACAGAGAATTTATGAACAGGTATATGACATGAACAGAGGAAGGAATACCAATGCCCTATACAGACACAGTACTGTATGCCCAGATACTAAATTTAAAATGTGGATCCTTGAGCAGGTTGAACCCATGGAACAGGGTGGTGACTGGGAAATCAAACTTGAATAGCAGGATTTGGTATGGCAATTGACCCTGGATGAGTGTACCAGTCCTATGTTAAATGATCATATTTCTATTATCCCTGCCCTTAAGATGAGAGCAATTTTTTTTTAATTTTTGCTCCCAGTTTGTTTTTCTATGTTGGAATGAGTTTTACACTGGATCAAATGCAGATATATATATTTATATATATATATATATATATATATATATATATATATATATATATATATATATATATATATATATATATATATATCTATATACATATAAAGATTTGTATATATGTATATAAGTTGTATATATGACAGTTTTTACATTAATCCATTAATTATATCTGAGATTCAGTTCGGTACTTCTCAGGTTTTTTAGTATGGACTAATTATTTCTTTTTTATCCAGTCATTTCTTAGCAATGTGTATTTAAATAGATTTTGCTGTTATAATCACTGTTCTGATGAAGTTTCCTATTGTTGAAATGAAAACATTTAACCTTTTATATCTGCTTTGTGTATTAAACTAACCTTTTATATTCGTGCTGTGGATTAAACAGGATTTCAGCTGTTGAAGAATTGTGTATCCATGGGTGTGCAAACCTTTATTGGGCTTTTTTCCTGAAGTGCTGTTTCATGCTAGTGTTTTCTGGACCTATCAGCATTTCTTCTGTGGCTATTGATATTTACTAGGTTACTAAAATGGATAAGTGCAGTGGTAGTGCTATGGTTGGGGTGGAATCCATGTTGAGTTTCAGCAGGAAGATTGCTGGAGAGGAGATGTGTTAGGACCTGGGTGTGGATACATTTTTCCAGTATTTTAGCCAGTGGGGAAAGTATAGCTATAGGGCGGTAGTTTGTTAGGTCAGTGGAGTTGCCCCCTTTGTGTATTGATATAATGTAGGAGATTTTCCAGAGAAGTGGCACCTTTTGTTCTGAGATTGATCTGTTAATGATAATAGAGACTGGGTAGAAAATGGCTTTGGCAGCTATTTGTAGGAATTTGGCAGGTAGTTTGTCTACTGCTAAGGTGGTGGGTTTATGGTTAGGTGTCTATAGATGGTGTAAGTTGGTACACGTTGAAGTGTGAAGGAGTTAGCATTATTTGATGGGTTATATAGTATAGTAGTGATTGAGGAGTGTGGGTCTGTTGACAGCTTTAATATAGAGTTGGTAAAAAACTTATTGAATTGGGTGGCTATGTTTATAGAGGTGGTGTCTATGTTTGGATGAGGAGTTGGTAATTTACCTGGTTGGAGAATACTGTTTATAGCGGCCCAGAATTTATGTGGGTTGGTATTATGCTTAGTTTGAATTTCACTATAGTATTTTTGTTTGTCGCGCCTGATTTGTTTTCTTACAGTGTTTCTCAGTTGTAAAAATGTTTGCCTATTAGGAGCAGTTTTGTTTTTGTGCCAGGTGTCCCATGCTTTGTTACTTTGTTTCATAAGTTTCCTAGTGCTCTTGGTAAGCCATGGGGCATAGATAGTGTTAGTGTAGATCTGTCTTGGTGGAGCAAGTTGTTTGAGAAGGCCTATGAAAATAGTGTTGAAATACTCAACTGCTTTATCTAAAGGAAGTGTTAAAAGAGGGGACCAGTTAGAGTATTTAAGGGCTGTATTAAAGTTGTCAGCCCTGAAGTTTTTAGTGTATCTGATGTGTTTAAGAGACCTAGTTCTAATGAGTTTAGTTTGGTCTCTGATGAAGAAGGTTGAGAGGTGGTTGCGTAGAGTGTCAGGTAGTGTACCGAAATTATGAGTGAAAGATGGGCAATTGGTGAGAATCCAGTCTAGTACTGATTCTTTTTTTGATGGTTTGTCTACCCTAGTAGGGGTTTGTATAAGCTGTGAGAATCCATAAAGGATAATATGATTTGAGGGGTGGGGTGATTTAAGTGAGGTCCAACCAATATTGAAGTCGCCTAGTATAATGGTTTCATGGGAGAGGGTTTCTGATGTCCATTGGAGAAGAGATTCCAGGGTTTTGATTTTTATCTTCTGGAGGGATATATGATCCTAAGATATTTAGCTGCTTTTGTGTATTTAGTCTTACCTTAGCAAGTAGGATCTCTGTAATCTTAAATGTAGGGATTTCTATGTTAAATAGTTCAACATTGATGTTCTGATATAGGAGACCGACTCCACCTCCTCTTTTAGCTGTACGGTCTTTTTGTAGTATGCTATAACCAGGGGGAAGTACTTCTTCCTTTTTAATGTGTGGTTTAAGCCATGTTTCTGTGAGGAAGATAATGTCAGATAAGTATAATGCTATGGTTGCACGGAGCTCAGTGGTTTTGTTAAGGATGCTTCTTATGTTATGGTTTATTATTAGACTATCACATTTTCTCTTAAGCAGGCTAGTATTGGTTCTAGGCTGATTTTGGTGATTTGTAGGACTTGTTATTGGACCTGGGCTGGGGTTGATATCACCACTGCATAGCAGATGAGAGGCAATGTTTATAATGGTTTGTAGGTATTTGGAGAAGGCTGTCACATTGTAGGGATAACCTAGATTTGCTTTGATAATGGAGGAGTTTGTATGGGTGTAGGTCATAGGTGGTATGGTTAGAGAGTAAGGGTGAGATGAGTAAGGAGTAGTTAATGAACTTGGAAGTGAGGTTGAGGTGGAGTGACTTATGTTGGGGATTGTAATGTTGTTGAAGTAGGGGTGAGGTTAGATGGGCTGTGATAGTGACTGTTAGTGTTAGAATTATTTATTGGGAGTACATGTTTGGTTTGTTAGAAGTGGTAGGACTGTATATAGATAACCCTGTGGAATGTGTAGGAGTCTTGATAGCATATACATAGGATGGATTGTAGCAACTTTGTGAGTGAGGAGGTGCTATGTGTAGATTGTGTAATATGAGAGCAAAGGAGGGGGAGGGGTGGTGGTTGTTTGTGTGACTGGCTGAGGGATCTGATCTGTGCTTTCCATTGCACTCTTGCACATTACCGCACTTCCTGAAAGACCTTCAAAAAGCTAACCACAATCTTCACAGTGTCTACAATACAAGGAAAATAACTTATGCATCCTAATTCTTTCCTAGTTCATATATCCTTCTGTTAATTATAAACCTTGTTACATCAGGTGATCGCACATTACCAGAATGCCACCCCCCCTCCACACTCACAGTCTTTACTCTGTAACCTCTTAACAAACACATACAATATTTTTGTCATTAAGTATAGATTCATACTCATTTTTTTCCTCAGAAATCTTTTCATTGCTAATCTATAAATGTACTAAGCATTCAGGCTACCCAGCATTTGTGCTACTATCCTTTAAGCTGTCATTCCCCGCATCTTGGCAGTTACTTACCGCTCCACTCTCTCTCTTGTAAACAGATTGTTTTTCTTGTCTCCTCATAGCACTGGCTGAGGTCTAACCCACTCTGTTCACCCTTGCTCAGGCTCACTCCTCTCCCCTACCCTACCCCCATTCACAACCACCCTCAATTTATTACATTTATACTTCATTAACCCCACCCAAGTTAAACAACAAACCACAGCCCAGAAATTAACAAATAGACTCCAACAATTAAAACCCACTCAACAACAGCCACCAATTACATCCCAGTACTCAACCAGTAGGCTCTAATAACTAAGCCATCCAATTGTTATCCTTCCAATCTTTAACTAGTAGAATCCTTCTACTAACTAATCCAACTGATAACCTCCCTTTTCTTACTGGTCAGTATTACACTACTCTCTCCCCAAACACACTTCATTACTGACAAACTCTATCTGACATCAGCCCTATTACATATATTCTCTATCTCATAGGTGTCAAACTACACTAACAAAATGCTTCATCTTAATAGGAAACTCTTAAATCGAGCAGTCCTAAACACTGCCACCACTTCACTGCTTTTACTCCTGTTCTTCCTCACCTCATATAATTACCTATTACTATCCATCAATAACCCTCCCTGGCAAACCTCCTCACTACACCACCTAAAAAACCATTAAACTATACTACAGCTCCAAGCCTCTTCTTTTTCAACCATTTAAATTACCATGCAAATTCCAACCCCTAGCAAACACATCCCAGACATGTCAAAAACACACCAAACTACAGTACAAGCTCACCAAACTCCATTTACACCTTTTATAGCAATTAAACTGTTCCAGAGACATACATCCTAATCCTGGTCTCAACCCTCCACTTAATACAACTAGCAAACCTATCACAGTCAACTATGGACTATTACACAGAAAAAAAAAACAAATCTTCCCTTCTCCTCCTTAATATGAATGTAAGAAGTATTGCAAAAACAGTTCACAATCTGCATGCCTTACTTTCACTCTACTCTCCCAACATTGTTATATTAACATAGACTTGGCTAAAATCCAACAATAACAGCAACTATATTGTAGCTCCAAGATATAATATACTGCTCAAAGATAGGACAACAAAAAAGGGCAGGGGAATAGCAAACTTATTCAAAGATCACCTAACACTAGACTATCTTGAAGTAGATACCCCTGACTTTGGATATGCAGAACTAATCTTTACCAAATTGAAAATCAACCCCAAAAAAACATTAACATCATTGGTGGTTACATCCTACCAGGAAACAATATTCCCACACTAGAAAACATACTACACTGGGCCTCTAATTCTATCCCACAAGAAACAGTCCTGATAGGTGATTTCAATATTGACTGGCTAGACTGCTCATCTCTGAATCCAACATCCCATGTTAACCTACATGGATTCACCCAGCTCATCACATCCCCCACAAGAGCTGACAAATCTTCCAAATATCAGTCTATCCTTGACTGCATTTTGGTCAACAACCCCTCCCTATCATTGTAGGCACATTATCTTCCTGATGGTCTGAGTGTCCACCTACCCACTTCCTTGTACTTACCAAAATAACCAAAGCATCTACCACACAATCAGAAATAAAAAAGGCTTGACCCAACATACTGTTTCGCTGGACAGGCTCCTTTTTGGCTTTACCCAACATTGATTCATCACCACTCTAAAAAGCTGTAACTGGGATTATCTCAAATGGCTACCCCCGATGATGTTGTGAACTCCTTTAATACTACTTTTTTAGATATATTAAACGGCCATGCCCCCCCTCCACAACCATTAGAGTGAAAGCTAACTATGTACCTTAGAATGTAGATCCTTACTCAAAGCTAGAGACAAGGCCTGGGAACAATATCACAAAAACAAACCCCAAATCACAAAACGTCCATAGAACTGCAAAACAAAGTTAAGAAACATCTAAAGCAGGAAAAAATCAACTACTACCATGATATTCAGAAAAAAAAAACACCAGAATAACCCTCAAAAGTTCTGGGCTGCAGTTAATAATATACTTCTACCATGTAAAGCAATTACCCTCACTTCAACCTTAAACAGCAACTCTGATAATAAAACAACCCAGTTTAATAAATATTTTATAGAAATTATCCTAGGCCTTGCTAATTTGGAAAACATCTCCAACAACTCTGCCCCTGTAGCACTCCAACACAGCAACTCCTTCCAAAATAGCCCCAAACAATTTACATTAAAACCAGTGTCTGTAACTACTGCAGAAAGTAAAACCAATCATCCTAGCAGCAGACAACCTCCTAGCCGACTTTCTGCAAACTGCAGGAGAAGGAATAGCATACTTAGTAGCAATACTCATTAACAGATCAATATCTGAGGGCATAGTACCTGTTATCTGGAAGATCTCCCATATTTATTATGGATCTCATAAACAAAAACATAGGCAATCTCCAAGCACTCAACCCCACCCAATTCAGATTCTTCAGGGGCAGATCTTTCCTATTGAACCTAGTTGACTTCTTTGAGACTGTCACCAAAGCTCTGGATGAGGGAAAGTTAGTACATACAGCTTACCTTGACCTGGCTAAGGCCTTTGACACAATCCCCCACTCAGGCATCATCAAAAAGCTAACACAACTTGGTGTTAATCCCTATCTAGTCAGATGGGTGGCCAACTGGCTCACAGATAGTACCCACAGGGTCAAAATAGGTGCCGCCACCTCCAACAACACACCTGTCACTAGTGATGTTCCCCAGGGATTTGTCCTAGGACCCCTACTGTTTGGCATATACTTCTCAGAGGTCAAGGCAAAGACAAAGAGCCTGTGGCTGACCACGTTTGTAGATGACTGTAAGTTGGGTGCTGTCATTGACTCCCCATTAACATACTGCAAGATGGTCTCATAGTTACAAATAACTGGTGCCAAAGTCATGGCCTTAAGTTAAATGCAAAAAAAATATTATCGTACTATTTGGCAAAAACACGGCCCCTACTGATTACCACATCAGCGGCAACCCTCTAAGCACACAACCTGTGGTGAGAGACCTGGGTACTCAGGTTGACAACAATCTCACATTCAACCATCATGTGATGGCAGTGGTCAGAAAGGCCTTTTACTTGGTTCATCTCATAAATAAAGAGATTGTATCCAGAAAAAAGGAGGTTATTACCTCTCTGTACTCCTCCCTTATTAAATCTATAATTGAGTATAACACCCCATTTGGTATGCACCTCTCCAAATACCTGCACCAACTGGAAAGGCCACAGAAATACCTCACAAAGAGAATCCATGTCCTCCAACACCTATCCTATGTGGACAGGCTTACATCACTATCACTCTACTCGGTTATCATACAGATTGCTCAGAGGTGATCTGTGTCTTGTCTACAAGGCAATATCGGACCCTGCCCTAGTGGAGATGCTCCATATCCATAGGTCTAACCCCTTGCACATTACCCACTTGATAGGCCTAAATCTAATATGTGTCATCAACAAAACCTGCTGAAGAGACAGATGTCTCTCCCAGAGGCTGCCCCTTCTCTGGAATACACCTCCCATGCAACCTTGATGAGTGGATGGGAAACCATAAATTTCTCCCAGGGGTTCCACTTTTGTCCCTCATTGACAAGGGCGATAGGTACTGACTGAAGTTTCTTTTTTGGGGATAAACTCTTTGCTAGCCCTAGGGCCATTAGCCTAGTAACTTCCTATGATCCTATGATCATACCTTTACACAATGGGGGTAATTCCACTGAACATACTAATTATCATCCAATTGCCATCCTATCACCCTTATCTAAAATCCTAGAGAGAGTCGTCCATACCCAACTCATGGACTACCTTCAAACTACTAACAAACACACAACATGGTTTTCGCCCCCATCACAGCAACACAACAGCCCTAATGTCCTTTACTAATGTAGTGAACCACCAGAGAAATCAAGGACAATTTGTATCTATCATATTTTTAGATTTGTCCAAAGTCTTTAATATGATAAATCACAATAAACTCATCAATGTGCTTTCCTCCCTAAACGTTAGTAGCTCCTCTATCACCTAGTTCCAAAGCTACCTATCAGGGAGTCAGCAGTCCGTACAGTGACACCACCTCTTCACTTTTCTCCCAGTTGCCTTAGTGGTCCCACAAGGCTTCATCTTTGGACCTCTACTTTTCGCCCTATTCACCAATCAGCTCCACACCTCCACTCCGTTCATCTGTGATACAGTATGCAGATGACTCAACTCTAATATCCCTACAAGACTTCTACACCATAACTCAAGAATCATTTCTCTCTGTAGAAACATGGCTCACTAATTCCCAGCTCATTCGAAACCCCAATAAAACTAAGCTCCTTCTCTTCTATCCCACAAGATGTCCTTCTTCTCACTTAACTTTCAACATAGAATCCAAAAACAAAACCATTATCACTCCAACAACACATACTAAACTGCTAGGTGTCAAAATTAACAATAATCTGAAAATTGATATTCATATTGCTCAAATCATTAAGAAGGTCCAGAAGAAACTAGGTCTTCTTTACTGAAACAAACAATTTTTAACAAAATCTACTAAGGCTGCCATCGCCTGTACACGCCTCCTGTCAACTCTCCTATACGCCTCCCCAATACTAACCAACCTCCGTAAAATTTGATCTTACCAAGCTGGAATCTTGTTGCAATAAAATTGCCAAATTTGCAACAGATGCTGCACACAAGTCACATCACTGTACAGCTCTTAGGCAACTAAAATGGCTAGAACTTCCTCAACTGTTGCACTATAAACAGTTAATCTTTGCCCACAAAATCCTATATCAACTGGATAAAATCCCAGCTCTCCGAAACCTTATAGAACCATACACCTCTTCTAAAGCCCTCTGTTCCAGTAGTAAACTCATTTTAAAAACCACCAAAGTTAACAACTCAGCTGGGAAATCTGTTTCAAACATCATTCCTAAAATATGGAATAAACTGCCAACTCCTATAACCTCTAACTGCTTCCCAGTACAGTTTAAAAAGTTACTAACTACTCACTTAGTAGATACCTGGTTCTGTTCGTGCAACTCTCCTGGATAACTCTAACCTCTGTATATTTATCCACATCTTGCTCAATGTGCACTGTTTTTATCGATACACTAAGTTCAATTGTAACTTGCTTTTTCTCATTATTTAAGTGTATACACTTGTTTATAACATATTATGTTAATGTAACCTCTAAATAGCTGTATTGCTCAACATTGTATTTTTGCTGATTGTGAATGCTACTAGAATTTCCTTGTATTATTGTAACTTTTACAGGAAAAGCCGAAAGATACAAACAAACAATTGTAACTTTTACAATATTTGTATTTCTTATTGCTGGAGCTTTTCTCCCCAGGCCTCTGCTGAAAAAGGACCTGCATCCAGTCAGACTTTCCTAGTAAACAGATGTAAAATAAATAAATAAATGCATTTCTTAGTAATTGCTTTTTTGGTAGCTAGCAGTATTAGAGTTAATAAGGCCTTACTCCATCCAGGTAATTCAGATCCTGTGTCCTGGATGAGAAGAATAAGTTCCTTATATGCAGTCATTTGCTCCCCCAATATTTCTGACAGAGTACTCTGCAGGGAATTTTTTTAATCTGCCAACTCATTATACTCCCAAAAACATGTTCCAAGTTGCCTATTTCTTCCCTATAGCACCTCTAATATTTGCTGTCTAACCAAGGACATCAATTCTTTGAAGTCTAAGAAGAGAACGAAGTCCAAGCCGAAAATGGATTTTCTTGCAAAAACAAACACAAGAACAACGATTGACCTAGGTTTCGTCCTATCATACGGACTTCTTCAGAATAATGATGCCTGCATAAAGCCACACTTTATATCTGAAGGCTCACACACGTAATAAATTAATTAATCAAGAAAAAATAGCCAACAATCAATTAAATATTAAGGTAAATTCTGAGAATAAATTCATGATAAAAACATAAAATATGAACACTAATCATAAAAACAAATATTCAAACAAACAATTATGACAAAAAAAACCCAAAAACATATAAATGTATATCAAACAATAAATATATACTTCCATGAAAAGCAACCTAAATAAATATATGCAAATAACTAAAGTGTACACTAAAATTAAATTTTGCCCGTAATATGTTTAAGCTTGAGCATGGGCTTAATTGTACAATAGTCATTAAGACCAGGGTAATTTTGTGCATCTAATCTTAGTTGCCATTTTAGCTCACTTAAATCCAAATGTACATCCAAAATCCTACCCTGTTGGTCACACTTGATCTGTTGCAAAACGCAAAATTTAAAAGCATGTCCACTGTGACCAACAATGTGTCTGGCTAAAGCATTAGTGGGCTTAAGATGTTTAATATCCAAAAGATTTTCCCTAACCCTCTCTGAAAAGCCTACAAGATTTGCCCACATAAAAAGTCGGGCAGTCTTGGCATTTAGCGAGGTAAACAACATTCTTGGTGTAACAGTCAAAATGTCCCTTGATTAAAATGTGATAGTTGTTAACCATAAACTTACTACCTGTTGGTAAAATATGGTGACGTGGAACACCTTCCACATTTAAAAATACCAAAAATCCTATTATTTGATGGACCTTTGGAAAAGGAGCATCTTTTAAAAATGTCTTTAAATGATAAAACCTTCCTATATATAAATGTAGGCATGTTACCAAATTTTGATCCAACATTTTTGTCCAGTTGTAAGATGCCCCAATAATTCTTATTAACCATCCATGTATTCCAGTCAGAATCCCTATTAAAGGTAGAAATGAACATTAGTGGAGAGTTCCCCAAGTGGTGTGGTGTAGTGGACACTGCAAAAGAATTGATGGTACTATCGGATTTGAGGATAGATTTGTAAAAAACAGTATCTCTTTTATTTCTAATCTCATTAAACAATGCCATACATAAATTCTTAGGGTAACCTATATTCAAAAATAAAGTAATCATAAAATTTAATTCATCCACAAAATCTTTTTCATCACTAACCATCCTAGCTGCTCTTACCATTTGACCTTTTACTATGGCCCTTTTCTGATGGTTAGGATACCAACTGTTGTACTGGAGGTATGAATTAGAAAAAGTAGATTTCCTATAAATGTTAGATTTAATTAAACCGTGTACCTTATCAGTAGTTAATCTAACATCCAAATATGTAATAGTATCTGAATTATATTCATGTGTGAATTTTAAAAACCATACTGTGCTATTAATATATTCAATAAATGCATCCAGAATGGCTAACTCCCCCTCCCAAATGATAAATACATCATCCAAGTATCGCGTATATGTTTTAATATACTTACTAAATTCACTAGTGAATAAATAATGTTCCTCCCAATATGCCATGATATAATTGGCATATAAGGGGGCACATGCGGCCCCCATAGCCACTCTAGTACATTGCCTAAAATAATGCCCTTCAAAAAATAAAAAATTGTTTTGCAAAACCACTTCCATTAGTTTAACAAAGACATTAATTTGGTCTTGCTCGAAAATACCTGTTGCCATCAACTGGTGTTCTAACCAAGTTAATCCAATATCATGTGGAATGACTGAAAATAAATTACAAACATCAATGGTAAGAAAAGTAATGTTGTTATTAAATTTAAAAGCCTTTACCCTCTCCAAAAAATTCCATGAATCCTTAGTAATATGTGGGAAAGTACTCAGACCTGGTTTCATGTGATGATCCAAAAATTGACTAATAAAACAGGTTTTACTTCTCTTACCATCTACGATAGGTCTGAATTTAACATTATCCAACCCTTTATGAATTTTGGGTATACCAGAAATACCACTAACCACTGGGTATGGGTTGCTCATAAATTCATACTCAACTTCGGTCAATTCACCCTGGAACAACATATCTTCCAACAAAAGGTCCAATTTCCGATGAGCAATATTAATTTCATTGATACTGGTTTCTACATAATTATCCTCCATAAGAAAAGACATCATAATGCTAACATAATCATTACTGTCCACTATAACCACCCCATTACCTTTATCAGGCTTCATTATACTTATGTTCTCAATCTTTACTAAAGTGTCCATCAATAGATACTCCTCAGCTGTCATATTTAAATATGGTTGTCTTGTCCACTGTTTAAAATGTTCCCTAATATCCAATTCACACATTTTTTCAAAAATAGCAACCATAGGATTTAAGGGTGGATTGAATGTGCTTGGTTTTGACAAAATATCCTGTTTATCAATTATATTAATTGTATTAGCAGCATAATAATGTACTCTTAAGTTCATTTTTCGTGTGAACAATTTTAAATCAATAAGGGTGTCAACCAAATTACCCTTTCCACATGGAACAAAAGTAAAACCCTTAGAAAAAAGGTTAATGTACTCAGTACTAAAAGAAAAATTAGAATAATTATATTATTTAAAATAATGAGCATTATTTTCCATAACCACTGGATTACTCAAAATACCATATTGTGAATCATCAAAAATATCCCCCTCTAAAGTAGGCAAACCCGTCTCAACAACATTACAAACACTGTTGCTAACAACATTGCTACATGTAACAATCCTGGTACTGCCTATCTGCTGTTCAAAATCCTGTTCAGTATTAACAGCATTGTTCTAATGAACCAGGGTCGCCTATTATTATGTTTACATCGGTGAGGGTGATATAAATATATTGAAAGATAATAGTAATCTTGGGTCATCTGTTAATATTGAACAGGATTTTGAACAGCAGATAGGTAGTACCAGGATCGTTACATGTAACAATGTTGTTAGCAACAGTGTTTGCAATGTTGTTGAGATGGGTTTGCCTACTTCAGAGGGGGATATTTTTGATGATTCACAATATGGTATTTTGAGTAATCCAGTGGTTACGGAAAATAATGCTCATGATTTTAAATTATATAATTATTCTAATTTTTCTTTTAGTACTGAGTATGTTAACCTTTTTTCTAAGGGTTTTACTTTTGTTCCATGTAGAAAGGGTAATTTGGTTGACACCTTTATTGATTTAAAATTGTTCACACAAAAAATGAACTTAAGAGTACATTTTGATGCTGCTAATACAATTAATATAATTGATAAACAGGATATTGTGTCAAAACCAAGTACATTCAATCCACCCTTAAATCCTATGGTTGCTATTTTTGAAAAAATGTGTGAATTGGATATTAGGGAACATTTTAAACAGCGGACAAGACAACCATATTTAAATATGACAGATGAGGAGTATCTATTGATGGACACTTTAGCAAAGATTGAGAACATACATATAATGAAGCCCGATAAAGGTAATGGGGTGGTTATAGTGGACAATAATGATTATGTTAGCATTATGATGTCTATGCATATGGAGGATAATTATGTAGAAACCAGTATCAATGAAATTAATATTGCTCATCGGAAATTGGACCTTTTGTTGGAAGATATGTTGTTCCAGGGTGAATTGACCGAAGTTGAGTATGAATTTATGAGCAACCCGTACCCAGTGGTTGGTGGTATTTTTGGTATACCCAAAATTCATAAAGGGTTGGATAATGTTAAATTCAGACCTATCATAGATGGTAAGAGAAGTAAAACCTGTTTTATTAGCCAATTTTTGGAACATCACATGAAACCAGGTCTGAGTACTTTCCCACATATTACTAAGGATTCATGAATTTTTTTGGAGAGGGTAAAGGCTTTTAAATTTAATAACAACATTACTTTTCTTACCATTGATGTTTGCAATTTATTTCCAGTCATTCCACATGATATTGGATTAACTTGGTTAGAACACCAGTTGATGGCAACAGGTATTTTCGAACAAGACCAAATTAATGTCTTTGTTAAACTAATGGAAGTGGTTTTGCAAAGCAATTTTTTATTTTTTGAAGGGCATTATTTTAGGCAACGTACTGGAGTGGCTATGGGGGCCACATGTGCCCCCTTATATGCCAATTATATCATGGCATATTGGGAGGAACATTATTTATTCACTAGTGAATTTAGTAAGTATATTAAAACATATACATGATACTTGGACGATATATTTAGCATTTGGGAGGGGGAGTTAGCCATCCTGGATGCATTTATTGAATATATTAATAGCACAGTATGGTTTTTGAAATTCACACATGAATATAATTCAGATACTATTACATATTTGGATGTTAGATTAACTACTGATAAGGTACACGGTTTAATTAAATCTAACATTTATAGGAAATATACTTTTTCTAATTCATACCTCCAGTACAACAGTTGGTATTCTAACCATCAGAAAAGGGCCATAGTAAAAGGTCAAATGGTAAGAGCAGCTAGGATGGTTAGTGATGAAAAAGATTTTGTGGATGAATTAAATTTTATAATTACCTTATTTTTGAATAGAGGTTACCCTAAGAATTTATGTATGGAATTGTTTAATGAGATTAGAAATAAAAGAGATACTGTTTTTTACAAATCTATCCTCAAATCCGATAGTACCATAAATTCTTTTGCAGTGTCCACTACACCACACCACTTGGGGAACTCTCCACTAATGTTCATTTCTACCTTTAGTGGGGATTCTGACTGGATTACACGGATGGTTAATAAGAATTGGGGCATCTTACAATTGGACAAAAATGTTGGATCAAAATTTGGTAACATGCCTACATTTATATATAGGAAGGATTTATCATTTAAAGACATTTTTGAAAGATGCTACTTTTCCAAAGGTCCATCAGATAATAGGATTTTTGGTCATTTTAAATGTGGAAGGTGTTCCATATGTCACCATATTTTACCAACAGGTAGTAAGTTTATGGTTAACAACTATCACATTTTAATAAAGGGACATTTTGATTGTTACATCAAGAATGTTGTTTACCTCGCTAAATGCCAAGACTGCTCGGCTTTTTATGTGGGCAAAACTTGTAGGCTTTTCAGAGAGAGGGTTAGGAAACATCTTTTGGATATTAAACATCTTAAGCCCACTAATGCTTTAGCCAGACACATTGTTGGTCACAGTGGACATGCTTTTAAATTTTGCGTTTTGCAACAGATCAAGTGTGACCCAACAGGGTAGGATTTTGGATGTACATTTGGATTTAAGTGAGCTAAAATGGTAACTAAGATTAGATGCACAAAATTACCCTGGTCTTAACGACTATTGTACAATTAAACCCGTGCTCAAGCTTAAACATATTATGGGCAAAGGGGGAATAAATTTAATTTTAGTGTATACTTTAGTTATTTGCGTATATTTATTTAGGTTGTTTTTCATGGCAGTATATATTTATTGTTTGATATACATTTATATGTTTTTGGGTTTTTTTGTCATAATTGTTTGTTTAAATATTTGTTTTTATGATTAGTATTCATATTTTATGTTTTTATCATGAATTTATTCTCGGAATTTACCTTAATATTTAATTGATTGTTGGCTAATTTTTCTTGATTAATTAATTTATTACATGTGTGAGCCTTCAGATATAAAGTGTGGCTTTATGCAGGCATCATTATTCTGAAGAAGTCCTTATGATAGGACGAAACCTAGGTCAATTGTTGTTCTTGTGTTTGCTTTTGCAATAAAATCCATTTTCGGCTTGGACTTCATTCTCTTCTTTACCTTCTTGGTGTCTTTCTGGTTCCTGGTTGGTTTTGGAATTCTTTGAAGTCTGCAAACTCTTCCAAGGAAAAATCCTAAACCTTCTGGACTTGGTGGCATACTTGGGAGCCATACACATGTCTTCCCATTATTGTCTTGTAAACTACTTTTTCAGTCTCTCTTCTCAATCTTTCCTAAACCCTCTGTTTGATTCTTATAGTTGTCATGCAAGATTTTATACACCATACTAATTATCCCTTTTAAACAGTAGCTTCTGTTCTAGAATTGACTAAAAACTTGGCCAGAGCAAGTATTTCACTTAGAACCCCCTATCATTTTCTCTTTGCCTATACTCTGATATCAATCCCTGGGAGGGAAGTTAGTCAATATCCTGCAGTCCAAACATTTTCTTGGCTTTATCCCACTATATTATCTTTCCTTCTATAGTTATTTTCTCCAAATAGCTTGGTTCCTTTGCCAGTTGTCTAAATCCCAGCCCCTTCTTGCCTATTTTCTATAACCCTACTTGCAGTCATCTCTATTGGCAGAATCTCCTTTATGTTTTTTTTTTCCCCACCAGTAAGTTGGGCACGTTATATCTGTAAATTACTGCTTAAAAACATAGGTTTAAAGTCTTAATTTCTGTGTCTTAATTTGCATGTCAGTACATGCTGGTGGCTAATTACTGACGTACTGGTAGTTGGGGTGAGATGCTCACTTATGTACTTGATTCTTTATTTCATAGTGCATCTTCACAGGTACATGATTATATTCATGTCTGGAATCTTCCAGAAAATATGCAAAATCTTGATTGGTGGAAAGGAAGAACCCATTTATGTGATGTATCATGAAAGGTCCTGTTAAACATCAGTTGACACTGTAATAATTGATTTGTTCTGTACTGAACCCAACTTCCACACAATGCTGAAAACTAGGGCTGAACATGACATTGTAGTACTTTTTGACCTGGATCTCATCCTTGTTCATAGGTCCGTCTAAGACAACAGAACAATTGAATCAGTACAGGAACCTCATCTGTAGAAATGTATTTAAACCTACAAGTTGCTTCTAACATTCTTTCCTGAAAGGAGCGTATATCTATGGGTTCAGAAGATCCTCAAATATAATTTCTTCCACCTACTGAAATGTTGCTACTTAATGTCATTTTTCCATTTCAGCTAAAAATAGCCTGGACAGTCAATCCCAGCCTCGTTACCTCCCATCAAGTAGCTGGATAATTTACAACACAAAGCAGCCAGGTGAATCCCAAACTGTAGTGTAAATGAAAGATAAGCAGGAAACTGAAGTAAAAACCAAACAAACTCAGAAGTTTATTAATATAAATGTGAAAAATAAATCACAGTAGACTCTTTTGTCCAGAATGGGGTATCTTAACACTGTGAATAAATCAATAAAAAACTAGTATATACACAAAAAAGACAGATTCGACGAATGAACATTTACAACTAAAAGCAGTTGATGTCTTAAAAGCTAAGTTTTCAGAACTGTTGAAAAGTATACAACCTCATTAAGATTAGTTGCTTTTATTATTTTATTCACAATCTGTGGACTGCTATTTGCACCACACAAGTAGCTTGATCTGGTCTAGTATAATACATATTCCCATGATCCTTTTATTTTAAAATCACCCTATTCCTCTTTCCGCACACAATACTTTTCAGAAGCATTCTGCCTTGGTCATTCTTTTGCATTATATGTAATATATTTTATATATATGTCAAAATACCAAAATCCTGAGGTTCAGAATATCAAATTCAGAACCTCAAGATCTTGGAATCTTGAAATTAAGAACCCCTCCCAAAAAGCAGTCAACACATCACAAAACATGTTTTTGCAGGGGGGCAAGCCCCCCCTGTACCCCCCACACCCCCCGCTACTTAAATATACTCACGCCGAGATCACACTACAGTCAGGAAAAGGGAAATCTTCCATTCTGTGCTGTATGCCAATCTCCATTCAGGATTTCGATGTTTAAAAACTTCGATCATATGCTCTTTGATCATATGAATTTCAAAGTTTTACGCTTCGAAATTCTGTAAGGGACCCATGTGTATATATATATATATATATATATATATATATATATATATATGATTGTAGTTATTTAATGTACATATACACATTTAGAAAGTGGATACCAGTGGAAAGTTTTTGAAAAGCTTTTTTTATGAGGACTAGGCTTGCCTCTGTGGATTGTGTATGTTTGACAGCAGCACATGGCATTTCTTTTTTTTTTGTTTAGTATGGATGAGAATTTTTTAAAAGAGGATATAGGCAGAATGGTGGTGACAAATGTTTGATGATGTGGATAAAATGGTGTTAAAAACCTATGCCAGAAACACACATTTTTAAACATTTTTAACCATTACAGTATCCACTTTTAGAATAAATACACACCTATTTAAGTCTAAATATATATATAGATATAGATATATAGATTTTATATATATATATATATATATATATATATATATATATATATATATATATATATATATATATGGGTCCCTATCAGATGATCAAAGTTTCAAAACTTTGAAAGTCGTATAGTTGGGACCATATGATCAAAATTTTGAAACTTTGAACACCACAGAATGTGAAATTTACCCTTTTCACAATGTAGTGCAATCTCGGGGGTTGGTATATTTAATTAGCAGGTGGTGTGGGGGTGCAGGATGGCTTGCCCACTGCAAAAATAATAATGAATAGATTTTTGGGGGTTTTATTTATTTATTTTTTTAATGTTTGACGTTCCGAAACTTCGATCATATGGTCTCAGCCATATGAATTTTGAAATTTCTGAACTTTGATAATCTGACATAGATCCACTGCTTTTGGTCGAATTACATTTGGTCGAAAATGATTTCAGGCAGCCCACTTTACTGAATGCTCATTTGATTGAAAGCTCAGTTGGTTGAATTCCATTTGGTCAAAAATGGAATATAGCCCCTACCCCAATGCAGTGCAACCCTGGAGTGAGAATATAAAGTTAGAAGGTGTGTGGGGGGCATAGCCCCCCACATTTTGCAACTAGTTTTTACTGACATTATATGTTTCAATGTATTTGTAATGCATACACATGTATATAATAGTGCATACACTGCAATTATGAGGGGGGCTACACCCCCCCCTTACTTTAGATTCTCACTCCATGGTCGCACTGCAGTGGCGCAGGGGCTATATTCCATTTTCGACCAAATGGAATTCAACCAAATGGGTTTTCAGTGAAATGCATTTTTGGTGAAGTGGGCTGCCTGAAATAGTTTTCGGCCAAATGTAATCGACCAAAAGCAGTAGATCCATATATATATATATATATATATATATATATATATATATATATATATATATATATATATATATATATATATATATATATATATATATTTTTTTTTTTTTTTTTTTTTTGTTTACACACACATATATAGTAACATTAGTAGTGGAGGATATGTATGTCTCTTTATATTTGTAAACAGTATGTATACTGCAATATAAAATGTTGGGGTCTATATTATTACCTCGAACGTTGAGAAAAGCGAATACAACTCCGTCAAGATATAAATGTCAATCCACAAATGAAGCGAATTGCCAAACCATCGAAAATGAAAACATCGAATGCATTACGTCATCAAAAGTGCCATTCAGGTAAGTGAAACCCAACTAAATAAAACTATATTAACACACTTTTGCACCCCCCCCCACACCCCCTAATTAAATATACCAACTCTGAGACCGCACTACAGTGGGGAAAAGGATATATTTCCTCATCCCTATGATCACGCTGATGGACAACAAACACATTCAGTGTCTTCAGGTTCGATGGTTTGGTAGTTCTCTGAATGTGCAGATCGATGTTTATGTATCGACGGAGTTGCATTCGCTATTCCGGATGTTCAAGGTAATAATATAGACCCAAATGTGGGAATAGTTTCCCAGCAGTTAGCCAGATAATAAGGGGTTAATTAACAATTAAGGTGGTATATAAGGAGATTGCCTGCAAGCAGGAAGTTAGTTCTACACCTTGAGGATAATTTAAAGAAATACTATGGAAGCATAGAATGATAGCTCATTTAGGATAACCTGTGGATTGTACCTGTGGAAGGACCTGTTTTTAGAGCTGGAAGTTAGGACTGGGGAAGGCCTCCAGTCCTGGACTTTCTTTGTACAGACTAGCCTGGAGGAGCTATTTGCACTGTGAAATTTCAGTGGCTATAATCTAGGATACTATGCATTTTTTGTTGTTGTTGTTGTTTCTGTAAAGCCAAGTGCGCTATGGTTTTGACTTGCTTTAATTTGTGAAAATTAACATAGATTTTTATATAGTTCTGCCTTCACTGTCTGTTTCGAATATACATACACGCACACACACCCCAACACACAGACACACGCAGACATCAAGAGGCTATATGTATTTGTATGTGTAAAGGGTTTTCTAATTTATTTCCCAAAGAAAGCACTTGCTGATCAAATAAATTCTGAAATCTCTGTGATGTACACAGTGGTAATAAATAATCAAAAGTCAAGCAGTAAAGGATATTGAGGAATATATTAATTTAACCATACCTTACCTAACAAATCAGACTGAGATCTTTTTTCAGGCTTTACAAAAGAAATTTATTTCACCACATATATGCAGGGAAGGTAAGATTTGAACTTCACTTCTGCTAACAAAGGAATACAGCACATATTAGTATTCACTGTTATCTCAAATAATAATAATAATATGTAATATTTGGACATCCAGTCACAAGTTTTTAATGTAAATGTCGCATGAAACTTAACTCATTAGTTTTTAACACATAGTCAATCCTTTGTAGAGCTGAAAATTTACAGTTTTGATAAGCTTCTGGATCTTGAGGTACCAGTTTGTTAAGGCCTGATTTTTTATATATATATATATATATATATATATATATATATATATATATATATATAATTTCTGTGCCAACACCAAAATGTATAACATCAGTCCAGCTGTTTCAGTGTAAAGGTATTGGAAAACATTTAAATGTTTACAGACGTTGTTATCTTAAACCCCACTTTTTATTCACTTTTAAACAAAGCCATTTAGCTAATGGAAAGTCTTTCAGTTCTTTATGTGTTATACAGTATAAAACAGTTATACAAATAAGAAGAAAATATATTAGTTAGTTTACCACTATGGTGAAATACCTTGACAATGAAGTACTGCTGTCCTGCAAGTCTTAAAATTAATCAGGAAGGCATGATATAATTTTTTTCATTCTTAGAGTGTCCTCCAGCTCTTCTGTAAGGTGTAGGATGTACACGTCATGGTGTTCTGTATAGGTTTAGGATGTACACTAAATACAGAAGTCCTACACAGTTCTCATTAGATTATGAAGACAGATAATTCATTGAAGACTGAGAGGCCATAAAAGCACTTAAAATTTATCATAATGACTTGTTTACTTTATAAAATACTGTGTTTAGTTCTCATTAAATCCAGTGCTGTAGACTTTCTTCTACTAACATATAAAACTTTCAGTAGGAGTCATCAGGTTACTTATTAATATATAACTTAACTCAAGGCCAGTGAAGAATGTTATTTCCTATTATTTTACTGTTTTTGTAAAATTCTCTCCATTAAGTGGCATAGTTTTCAAAATGGCACAGAATATTAAGCTGAATCAGGTCACTGCATTTATCTGTGAAATAAAAAGCATGAGTCAATATGAAATGCAATTCAAGGTGAGAGAATAGTCTTGGTTCCTATTTTATGACATTTTTTTCTTTTTTTGTAAAAGCCACTCTCTTTAAGTGGTGCAATCTATAAGATAACACACTATCTTATGCTGCATTATCTTATTCAAATATAAGATAAAAAAACAACAGAATCAGAAGGAAAGATGCAATGATATGACTAGTGGGATAAAAAAAGGCACTAAAGTGTACTGTTCCAGTAAAAACAGTATTTTAGTGCATTTCTTAATTTGGCAGATATGGGGCCAAACTCCAAAAGAGTTGCTCTCAGTGTAAGTGACTTACTCAAATAGAAGACCTATCTATAAACAGGCTTACGTCCAGGGCCAGTTTCCAAAAGACTTGCACTTAGCCACGTACACTAAGAACAAGTATTTTAGAATCAGGCCAATGGTACAGTTAACAAATGATTAACTAAAACTAGACTAAAGAAAAACAAATGTTACTGATGAGCAGGGAGAAAGCCTTCTAGAGAACAGTATTCATTGCTGCTATGGTGTGGGCCTTGTGGCAGTCCAAGCCCTTTCCATGCTGCAAACAGGCATGACTGCTGGTTTGCTTAAAAACACTACCCAGAAACAAAAAAAAAAAAAAAATCAAAGTAACAGGAATTGTTTTTACGTTTTATGGAATGTGCATGGCCTCCTGCCCTTCTTTCATTTGCTGGAGGGTACTCGGTTTGTTATTGGTATACCCTACTGCCCACCATCTTCTGTGTCTCACTGCCCCACTCACTTTACATGATAAGGCAGAGAAGCGTCAGAGGCATCCTGTTATGGTGCCAGCCTAATAACCTGGAAGGACTTGCTCCTTGAGACTGTCTTTAGGCCCTGCTCCACCCCTATACACAGACAGCATGCAGTAATGTCACTGCACTCCATATGCACATCCTACCATACACATGCTCTCTGCTGCAGATATTGTATCTACATCCCTCTCACCCCCAACTCTGTGCACCTCATCTGGAATATTCAGATTCCTGTGGGGCAGTAGCCATACAGAAAACATCCCAGCACCCTTTCAATGAAAGGAGGATGGCTGCTGGTATTATTTTTCATCTGATGTTTACGCAGTCATTTGTGTTAAAATAAACAGAGATCACTTTAGTGACTGAAAAATAATCAATATTTCTAATGCTGCATTATTTATTCCATGATAATTGAGAACCCCTTCTTGTTATTTTTGCGGAGTTCTCTCTTCTCCCTCTGTTTGGATGGAATAAGTTATTCCTCAGTCCATTGAGATGATTAGATTGTGTCCCTGCCACATCTCATGATTGAGCTGTAAGCTGTATGGTAGGGAAGACAAGAAGACGTGTTCTCTGAATTCAGTGGAAGACAGATGTGATCATTATTTTACACTGCTTTTTTAGTTATGCGGATGTCATCTAAAAGCATCCTCTGTTCACCATTCTATGTAAACATTAACATATTTAACCACCGTTAACTTTGTTTTTGAATTCTTGCTCCCTACTGACCACCAGTCCATGTCCCTGTCTTGGCCTATCAACCAATTTGTACCCATCACCTAGTGACAGCTGACCAATAGGAGTCATTATTGAGGTTGCTATTAGGAATGGTTCAATGTTTTGCTGTTTTTCTGCCAGCCCTAACAGTGTGCTCACTCAGTGAGAAACAAGGAAGGGGTCATGCAACGGGCTGTTTGGAGATGGTATCACCACACATCCACAAAGGCATCTCCCTCCGAGCAAGCCTACCCTCTCCCACAACACAAGTGTTGGTTTCTTCAGTCTGTACCAGGGAGATCACACTTGTCCTGTATGCTTATCAGTGCAAAGCTGACCCTACCCACACACAGGAGGGGCAAGCAGGGCACACTCCTTCACTCCTCTCCTCCCTGCTTGGCTCCCCCAGTGCCAGGATCTCTAATAAAACCATGGATACGTTAGCCCACCCATAACTTTAATGGGCACCCTTCCTTGTATGAATTTGTCCATAAAATTACAAGATGGAAATGCAAGGATCTAGAGAAGACCAGAACATATTTTAACCTTTAGCTATGTAGCATATTTAACTACATGACTTTTGTGACACCTTTAACAGTGGCAAAACAAATAAAAGGTTAAACCAATGACTTTTAAGAAAAACAGATGGATAACACACATGGCAGGCATAGTTTAACTTGTAACAGTTTTAGAAAATTTAAAGTTTTCTTTAAGATTCTGTGGAAATGGATTTTAAGAGGAGAAATTTTAAATCCATTTTGAAGAAAAAGGAAATGGTGTGTCAGCTAGCATTTAAAGCAACAGCTTCCCCAGGTTAGGTGACACGATTTCATTAAGGAATTTACTCAAGTTAAAAGCTCAACATTACCATTGATTGGTTAATTTGAGTCGTCCATTCAATATGACATATTGTAATCATGTGGCTCTTGAACAGTTACATGCTGCGCACAAAATACTCCACAATATCTGACCCTGACACTTAGATACTAGATTTGGAATTGGTGCATTAAAGATATCATATGCCTCCTTAGCTTTTAACAAAATTAATAATTTTAACCAGTATCACTTTAAACGTATTCAAATAAAACTGTTCCCAGTCTCTCTTCAGATTTTATTATATATCCAAACTTTTATTTCATTATCAGAAGCATCTCAGTCATTCTATAGAGTATTATAAAGAGTCTGTGAAGGATTTGAAAGCAAATGCTCTCTCATTTAGAGAAGAATTTGTACAACTAGGTATACAGCTGTCTAAGTAAACTTATCATAGCACTAGATATTCAAATAGGTCACTGCTGCAATACCTTTAGCTATATGTGATGCATCCTGCCAAGAATCAGACCAGCTGGACAGCATCCAAAGCTTTAGAGCACCATCCATGTCCATAACCATTGTACAACTCAAGGAAAGCATTATATACAGTGGCTAAAGTGCCAAAACTTCAGAGCTTTCTTGCCTCAGAAGATCAAGGCTAGAGCCCTGCCAGATAGGAACAGTAATAGTAAAAATGCCACACCCTGGCATTAAAACAATAAAAAAGAGATGAAGGAGGGCAGGTGCAGGTACTGTGAGAGTGATGTAGTCACCTACTGTTACGGTAAGTGTACTTACACAGCTATATTATGTTCATCGTTAGGTCACTGTTACAGTGATCTACATGGGATGACTACCAGAACTTAAAGGAGGAGCAAGAAGGATCAAAGGCCAGAAGCCCCAGCAGGAGAATCCTAGAAAACCCTGCTCTCGACCTAAAGAAAGAATTTAACGTGTAATGCTTGGTAAAGGTCTGGTCAGATGACCAAGTTGTAGCATCTAATATATTTCTAGAGTCCACTGCTTTCCAAAAATCCAAAGACAGAGCCATAGCCCTGGAAGAGTGGAGCCTGCCTTTGTCTGGAAGTGTCTTGCTATGGTGAGAATATCGTGCATGAAACGATCATTTAGATATCGCCTGGTCTGATACTGATTATCCTTTGTTTGCATAACTTCACAGGAACTAAACAGTTAATTGGAAGACCTGAAAGTATTTGTGCTGTCAATGAAGTATCCACGTTGCTTGTGGACATCCAGAGAATATAATATTCTTTATCCCTTATTTTTTGATTCTGGGAAGAAAACAGGGAGATGAATTGCCCGCCTCAATGTAAGCTCTGAAACAACCTTCTGCCTAAAAACGGTTTTGTTCTCAAAGTTACCCTCTCTTTGTTGAAAACAAGATATAAATGACTTGCCATAAGAGCTTGAAACTCATATACTCTTCTAGCAGAAGTCAGAGTGATAAGTAACACTGTTTTCTAGTATAAGAGCTTCAAAATAGCTTCATGAGAGAGGACTTAAATATATGGAGGCTTGATATACTTCTCATTGAATTTGGGATAGAGCTCTATAGTTTAGCTATGCGGTGTGAGTGAAAACTTTGCCCCATACTTTTTATTTTTTTGTTTATAGATTTCATACATGTTTTTGTCTTGAGTAGGCAGAGGGCAATCAGAGAGATAGCAGTGAAGGACTGCAGGGGCAGAAGGGCAGGTAGAGGGGTTATAGAGTATTTTATCAGTTAGAAGAAGTTGTGTATGGGCTAGTGAACCAGTTGAGAGCACAGAACACAGAGCAATGGTGATCTTTATGTGGCAGGTTAGCTGCAAAGCTATCTTATTATAACGTTGCTCCAACTCTGATTTAAGACAGAACTGGATGATGGTCAGAATAGGTAAGCCATAGAAAGAGAGACAATAAAAGATAAGAGTTAGCTAGGATGATTCTACTAGAAGGGGTCTACTTTATGTGCTCGAAGTCCGAGAATATCGAATACGATATTGTCGACATGAGTACACCGAAAGCGCAAAACATTGAAAATGTAAATGGAAATCTCCGTAGGTGAAGATTTCCATTTATTTCAATGTAGTGCAATCTCGGAGTTGGTATATTTAAGTAGCGGGGGGTTTGGGGGGTGCAGGGATGCTTGCCCCCTGCCTACACTAGTTTAAATGTTTTTTTTGTCTATTTTGTTTGGACTTCGATTGTTTAATAGTTCAATGCATATGGTTCGATCCATATGCATTCGAGCTATTAAACTTTAGAGGTCCTAAAGTAGACCCCCTACTAGAAGGGGTGAGGAATTGTTTGCTCTATATAGCATATAATAACATGTATTATATGTATGTAATATAATAACAACATAACGTATGGCAACTCTAAGCAATTTGGTTTGTATAACTGCTACAATAGCTGTATTGTTTTGAGAGGTAATATGGAAGTTACTTTTATCAATGGTATGGCGCTTAGAAAAATAGTAGTAGTACGGGCATCATTTTCAAATCTAGGTGCTTAGGATTTCCCTCTCTTCCCCCCTTGGCTGACCTGGTGTGACTTAGTTTGAACTCTACAGTTCCCTACAAAATGGTGTCTACAGGACTGCAATCAGTTTCTCTCAACATTTAAACAGATTGAACTCTACAGTTCCCTACAAAACGGTGTCTACAGGAATGCAATCAGTTTCTCTCAACATTTAACAGATTGAACTCTAAAGTTCCCTACAAAACGGTGTCAACAGGACTGCAAACAGTTTCTCTCAACATTTAAACAGATTGAACTCTACAGTTCCCTACAAAACGGTGTCTACAGGACTGCAATCAGTTTCTCTCAACATTTAAAGAGATTGAACTCCACAGTTCCCTACAAAACGGTGTCTACAGGACTGCAATCAGTTTCTCTCATCATTTCAATAGATTGAACTCTACAGTTCCCTACAAAACGGTGTCTACAGGACTGCAATCAGTTTCTCTCAACATTTAAACAGATTGAACTCTACAGTTCCCTACAAAACGGTGTCTACAGGACTGCAATCAGTTTCTCTTAACATTTAAACAGATTGAACTCTACAGTTCCCTACAAAACGGTGTCTACAGGACTGCAATCAGTTTCTCTCAACATTTAAACAGAGTAGGTTGCACACACAAAAAGCATTTGTTAAGCTTTCACTTACAGTGCTTTGTAATTAAGCAGGTCACCATATTGGTCAGCCATATGGCTCTTTGTTTCTATTTGAGTGGTTGCCTCCTTCCCCTGTAACTGAAGTAAATTGACTCTTACATTAAGAGCTGTAATACTTACCTTATAGCTTTAGGACACCTTAGGAAACCTTGTAAACTGCAATAGCCTGACATTTGAACAAGTAACCCTTGTAAAAATTCCCAAAATTGTATACTGTTGGTCTGTCTTTCCTGCTAAACATAAGTGAAATTACAGTGCTGAGTGCAAGTAACATTAAAATGAAAGTACTGAGTGCAAATAACACAGTGCTGAGTGCAGATTTTAGGCCCTTACATTCAACTTATCTCTGGTGTGGTGTCTTGAGTCACTCAGGGTATTCCCTGTAACCACTCCTACTGCCTTCTCTTTTCCCCACCCCCTCTTTCCTCAAACAGGTTAAACTGCTACAATTCAGTACAGGCATCATTTTCAAATCTAGGTGCTTAGGATTTCCCTCTCTCTTCCCCTTGGCTGACCTGGTGTGACTTAGTGTAAGTTTCTTCATTGTATGGATCTTTTACTGTTTTTTCTGTAACTGAATGACCTGCTGCTAAATTCTGGTTCTGCACAGACTGCTCTATTTTTTCAGAGGCTCTATAAGTAGCTAGTGAGTTTACTGAATTTCTGTGGTAATATTTGTGTTTAAACTGAACCTGTACCTAGAGAAAGTGTATAATCAGAGCTCCTCCTTGCTGCATGTGTTTTTTAATGTTTAAATTGCACACACACATTGAAGAAGTGCTTTTATGACTTGAATAACTTGGGCTAGGTATACCTGAAGTGCTTTTACTGGCAATTTCCCAGTTTTACAATTGTGAATAGTTGATTTAGTTTTTCTGGTATATATTTAAAATCTGGCAAGTGTTTATTTACTGCATTGCTCTCTTGCTTAAGTTTCTTAGCTATAAATCTTAGTTCATTCTGAAGTATGTTACTTTACCCCCCCCCCCACCAAACCTTTCTGAATGCATTATTATATAATAACTGCCTGTTGTTGCCTTCATGCTTACCCTAGAATCTCTTTTCCTAGTTGAACTCTACATTTCCCCACAAAACGGTGTCTACAGGACTGCAATCAGTTTCTCTCAACATTTAAACAGAATAGGTTGCACACACAAAAAGCATTTGTTAAGCTTTCACCTACAGTGCTTTGTAATTCAGCAGGTCACCATATTGGTCAGCCATAGGGCTCTTTGTTTCTATTTGAGTGGTTGCCTCCTTCCCCTGTAACTGAAGTAAATTGACTCCTACATTAAGAGCTGTAATACTTACCTTATAGCTTTAGGACACCTTAGGAAACCTTGTAAACTGCAATAGCCCCTCTATCTTCGCTCCCCTCCCTGCCCCCAATTCCCTACCTCCCCCAGTACCTCTAAATTTATAGTACTATAGCCACTCCCCCACTTTCTAGATCCTATCTGCTTTCATCTGGGATAATTCCACCCACCCCCATTCTACTACCTACATTTTAATAGCACCTATTAGCTTTCATCTGGCATTTTCCCATCCCCCTTCCAGTACCTTTACCTCACCACTCTATCTTCTGGTGTTGCATCACCAGGTAAAACAGTTCCTTAACTCACTAGCTGAATCACAGATAATGATATACTCCTCTTTACTACCCCTCTTGTTCACACCATACCTCCTTACCTTGTATGAAAACCAGTTTCTCACTGGATTTCAGGTCCCAAAAGGCCATACTATCACCCCAGCTGTAAATCCTTCCACCTTCAACCATACTTACAGTACCAGATCCTATCCAACATCTTGTTCAGTCTTTCAACATCTCAACCCCAGGCACATTAGCTGTAGATCCAAACACTACCACAAACTAATAAACAAATTCCTGAAGTTCATCACCAAGTATAGACTCAACCTAATACTTGGTGGTGATAGTCACCCTAACCCTGGGCCACTCACTTCAGATACACATACCCACTCTACTTGCAATCTAAGCTACAAACCTACAATTAATAGCCAACTAACTCTCTCCTAGTCTGTCATCTCAATATTTGAAGCATTAATAACAAGGTACATGAATTGCATGCAGTTCTGGATGTTCACTCCCCTGAGATTCTCTGTTTATCTGAAACCTGGTTAAAACCTAACACTAAAGACAATGAAGTGTTACCACCTGGGTACAACATACACAGGCTGGATCGTGCTTCGAAGAAGGGGGGGTGGGGTAGCTGTACTCTATAAATCTGAGTTGAATGTCACCATAAATGTAATACAACCTCCTCAGATTAATAACTCAGAGATTCTTGCCACCAAATTGCAACTTAATAAAAATAAATGTATTGATATCATCTGTATGTACATTCCCCCACGTAACAATATATCTACATTTGAAGATATCCTGCACTGGCTATCATGTCACTACCCCCAAGAAACCCTACTACTTGGAGACTTTAACATAGACTGGGGCACCTGTTCCTCAGAATCCCCAACCACCCATATTAACCTGCATGCATTTACACAAATCATATCCACCCCTACCAGGATAGGTAAACCCAACCAAAAAGAAAGTATACTTGACTGGGTACTCATAAACAGTCACCCCCAACTGTACACCTCTGGTACCCTCCTTAATGGCCTAAGCGATCACCTTCTCACATATGTAATTAAGCACAAAACCATTAATTCCCAACAACCCTTACTCAGAAAGGTTAGAAACAATAAAAACTTTGACCCTGCCAAATTCCAACAAGAACTAAACTCATGTAATTGGTCTATTCTAAAACACCTCCCCTTAGAGGAAGCAGTAGCATACTTTACAACAAATTCCTTGAGATCCTTGATTTGCATGCACCTGTTCGTTCAAAGAGAACCAAGGCAAAAACTGCACCATGGCTTTCTATAGAGTCTAAACTCAAAATTACCCTTAGAAACAAAGCATGGGCTTTATGGCGTTCTTCTAAAGACCCTCAAGATCACATTAAATACAGGCAATCCAGGAACGAAACCAAAAAATCAATTTTACAAGACAAAAAAACATACTACTGTAATTTACAGACAGTAAATCAAAATAACCCTCAGAAGTTTTGGGCAGGTTTAAATAATCTATTGGTTAAAACTATCAGAAACATCTTCAGGGGTTTTATCAATAGTAGTAGCAGGGATTGGGGTTGAAGTTTGTCCAGGATGTAGTAGATTATTTAATTAAAAATTATTCGACTGTTTAGGTATGGGGGGCACTGCACCCTACAATGGGGAGTGTGGGGGGGTGAAGCCCCTCACTTAATTTCATATTATATTGTTTAGTTTTGCTTTAATATTGCTTAGTAAAACAAAAGTAAGTGGGAGGCTTCACACCCCTCACCCCTCATTGTGGGGGCTGTGCCCCCTACACCCCCCCAACTATATATTCTAACTCCAGGGTCGCACTACAGTGGGGAAGGTGGCATATCCCATTTACTTGCCAATAATACTTGTCGGTCAAATTAAATTTCGGTCAAATGAGGTCGGGCAAATGGGTGTCGGTCAATCGGAAGTTAGGGCAAATGAAGTAGACCCATATATATATAGGTACCCGATGATGGACATGTATTTCAAGCAGAATTAGCTCAAATAGGTCAGTCTTTAAAAATAAGGCTTAGCGTCAAGTAGAATTGACACAAATACATTTAATTTCTTTTAGAACAAAATAAACTTAAGATACGATTCACTCAGCTAACTTAAAATTCAGCAGCATAGTTACAAGGAAATGAAACACAACACTTGTTTGATCTTTAGCCCAAGGATAAAAAAAAAACAGGTGTTAAATAAAATAGTAACTTATTCAGCAGTTGGTCCACAATGTATCTGGGTCGATCGCCTTCTCTCTCTCTCTCTCTCTCTCTTTCTTTGCCAATGCACCACAACAAATCCCAGCAGCTTTTAAGTTTGTTTTAAACTTGCAGCTGCAGGAATAACTCTTTAAATACATAATTCTTAACTTCAGAACTCCTAGCATTAGGCACCATCTCTGCCTATTTTCAGACAGGAGTTTTAAACAGCTTGGAGAGTCCTACTTCCTCAAAGGACAGTAGTCCTGAAATTGTTCTTTAAGCAGGTATTACTGTGGAGCTTGTCTGATCCATTATGCCACAATACATCTGCATACACACACACACACACACACACACACACACACACACACACACACACACACACACACACACACACACACACACACACACACACACACACACACACACACACACACACACACACACACACACACACACACACACACACACACACACACATGCATACACACACACACACACACATACACACATGCACACACACACACATGCACACACACACACACACACACACACACACACACACACACACACACACATGCACACACGTATACACACACACACACACACACACACACACACACACACACACACACACACACACACGCACACACGCACACACGCGCACACGCGCACACACACACACACACACACACACACACATACCTACACACATACAAATATGCACAAGTACACAAACTATGTTTGCAAATGTAATGTAAAGGATTTATAAATTTTCTTTCCAAAAAAAAAAAAACAATGGCTGTCCAAACAAATTCTAAAACCTCTGTGAAATAGTTACTGATGCTATATAATCAAAAATTAAGCAGAAAATTTGCTGCCATCCAGCAAGTCTAAAAATTAAGCAGAAAGCCACATTGTACCTATTTTTTCTCCTTTTCTGAGAGCAGAATACAGATATACTCTAAGATTTTAGATATGAAGAATCACAGCTCACCAACTAAGAATTATGCACAAAAGAAAAAGACCAAGTCTCACAATCCACTCCATTTATTTATTAGCGCTTTCATCACATAAATAGAGACTTCTTCAAATAAACAGTACAAAAACAGAAACAAATGCACTTTACCCAACGGTCTTATATATACCACCCCTAACACAACACAATTAGCCTCTTAAAGTTGTAGGCACAATTATGTACAAAAAGATACATATATTTCCCACCAATAAAAATGATACAAAAACATTAAAAAAAATTATTTTAATGTATAATAAAAATCAGCTCTAAGCCTTAAAATAGAACTGATAGATATAAAATCATTTAATCCTGGATATACTGTTGCTCGTGACCCAAGCTGCCATCTCAATCCTTTGGTTTCTAAAAAGTCATTCAAAAATCCCCCTTTCACATATTACAACCTGGTCTATAATCACAAACTTGAAAGAATGTGTACCATTTTCTATAATGTGTTTTGCCAAGTCGTTGTTGATGTTCTTTTTTGAAATATCATAATAGTGTTGGTATACATGAGTCCTAAGGGTGTTGATAGTTTTTCCTGTATAAAACCCTAGACATTCTGTGCATAGGGCTAAATAAACAACCTCGTTACTATTACAGTTGTATTTCTTATCTAAAACATGTTTACCATAATTAGGAATGGTAACCTACTTGGTTTCTAACACATATTTACATTGTGCACAATATCCACACTTATTCATTCTACCCTCGGTTCTTGTATAATTAAGTTTCTCTAACATATTTTTTATGTTAACATCTTTTTTGTAAGTAATCCAAGGGCATGTACCTACAATATTTGAATATTCAGACTCAGTCATAAACACCCCCCAGTGCCTTTTTACAATTTCACCTACTACTACAAATGAATGATGGAGAAGACCCTTTAGAATATCCCCCTCTGAGGACGTCCGAGAGGCTGAGGAACCACAGAGGGGAAACCTACTACAATCAAGCGATATACAGAGGGGGGGAGGGGACGAGGCAAGAATTACAACCACAATTACAATATCAACAACCACTACCAGTAGAAAGAGTTGATACCTCTACATATGTGGTCCTTATAAATAATGGTGGGGACTTTAACATTTATAATTATAGTGATGCGGAGCTTGAAAATATGTTTGCAGATTTATTTGAAAAAGGCTTGTCCTTTGTGCCTGCTAGAAATGCACTGATTGATGAGGTACTTATAAACTTAAAATGAAATTTTGGTTTTTATTTCAAACACTCCACTGGGGAAGTGGAAAATAGTAAGATATGTAAAACGACAAGTACATTTAACCCTATACTACACCCGGTTATACAGATTTTTGAGAAACTATGTGAACATGACATCTGAAAAATGTTATCAAAGAAAAAACATAGAAGCAGCAACATGTCTAATTTAACTAAAGATGAGCAAATGATGTTAGTTTGTATTTGTAATAATAAAGAATTAAGGGTGATGAAGCTGGATAAAGGGAGAAGCCTTGTTATTATGAACATTAATGATTATAATAATAAAATATTTACTGTGCTTTTTACAGACACCTGTACAGAAATAAGTCTAAATGAGATGAATATCGCCTATCAAAAAGTGGATTTAACAGTGGAAGAGCTAGTACCTAATGAGCAAATTACTGTGGATGAATACAACTACTTAGTGGTAAAACATCCTAGAACACCCACTATTTTTGGAGTCCCCAAGATACATAAGAACTTAGGGGACCCCCTTTAAAACCCATAGTGGATGCCAGAGCCTCCAAAAACATATTTAATAGTAACATTTATAGATCAACATCTTAAAGAAGTATTAAAAGACCATATCTGGGTGCTCAAAAATTCATGGGATTTTTTGGGGAGAATTAACAATGATTTATATGTGGAAGATTTACTACTTGTTACAATTGATAGGAGCGACTTGTACTCTGTAATACCACATGATACTGGCATTGAATGGTTCTATTCCTATTTATGTCAGTATACACAGTTAAGCCATTACAGAACATTAACTATTAGAACGCTTATGGAGTTAGTACTGGACAATAATTTCATAACTTTTAAACAACAACTTTTCAAACAATGTAAAGGGGTGGCCATGGGTGCCACCTGTGCCCCCATTTTTGCAAACATAGTACTTGCATATTGGGAGAATGAATATGTATTGCACTCCCCTTATTCTCAGCACTGGTTATTCTACGGTCATCATTTGGATGACATTATAATATTTTGGAAAGTTAGCAGGAAGTTATTGGACAAGTTCCTGATATATATGAATAGTACTACACTATTTTTGGAATTTACCAGTAATGTCGGAGACACCTATGTCAATTATTTAGATATTACAATCAAAAAGGACAGGACGGGGGGGTGGGGCTTTAATTCAACAATTTTTAGAAAGCCAACTTATTATAACACTCTATTGCACTTCAATAGTTGGCACCCAGTTCAATAAAAGAAGTCCATGGTGAAAGGGCAAGGTGTTTGAATTGCAAGAATGGTCAGTGACTTTGATGAATTTTTGGTCCAGATTAACATCTTGAGGGACATGTTTGGGAGGAGGAGGTACCCAGAATCATTTCTTAGTGATATACTGGGAGAAGTAATAAGGAAGTGGATTAGTGGACATTTTTGCCCCCTGTTGGGAACACAAGTAATATTATGGACCATAATATGCAGGCAGGAAACAGTAACACCATTGACTTTAGCAAGAATATGGTGTTGACTTATAATAAACAGTTTGTAGAAATAGGTGAAATTATAAAAAGTCACTAGGGGGTGTTTATGATTGAGTCTGAATACTCAAATATTGTAGGTACACACCCTTGGATTACCTACAAAAAACACGGTGTCACCAATAAGTGCACGATACCTCTTCTTCTTTTTAAAAAACGGATTTATTACAAGAGAACTGAGCCATAAAAACAGTGTTGTGCGCTTTCACCCACTACAATGTGGGCTTCTTCAGAACACTGTAAAATCAAACAAGAACTCCTTATATTTAAAAACCGGCATTTAAAGCCTTATACATGTTATACTCTTCATTATAATAATATACTGTATCTGAAACATTGTGTAAACATGCATCCTATAAAATAATTGGTACTAAACATCTCTTTAAATTCACATCTACTTCATTAGACAGAAATTTAGTATAACAATTCGTATAAAGTATGGGATTTATCGCTGGTGCATTTCATATTATATAAAATCATCACATGAATGGAGAAATTACTAAAATCAGCAAGACATATAACATAATATATATGGAATCCTATGTATACATTTTTATAAGATCCAATTCTATATACGTTATTATCCTTAATATGCTTAAAAGTACCAAATAAATTTTTTTTTAAAAACGTGTTTAACCATATAGTATACTACTGGCCATGTAATACAAATGTGTCTAATGCATCTCCAGAATGGATTTATAGGAAATAAAATCATTAAGTCCAGGTGGATTCGTAGCATCTAAATATAGTTGCCACCAAGTTTCCTTGAACCCTAACAGTGTTTTGTAGTCACACCCTAGGGGATCTGAGTGAATAATTTCCAATATAGCAAACCTGAATTCATGGGCTTCTCCATCTTTTCTATATGTCTGTATAATGCATTAGTTGTATCTTTCATTCTTATACAGTAAATGTGGTCATATATGCATTTTCTGAAACATCTTTCGGTTTTACCTATGTAAAATCCCAAACATACTGTGCACTTGGCCAAATAAATAAGCATTTTGGTCTTACAATTACCATATTTAAATTTGCCATGAATCCACCTGGACTTAATGATTTTATTTCCTGTAAATCCATTCTGGAGATGCATTAGACACATTTGTATTACGTAGCCAGTAGTGTACTATATGGTTAAATACGTTTTTTAAAAAAAAATTATTTGGTACTTTTAAGCATATTAAGGATAATAACGTATATAGAATTAGATCTTATAAAAGTATACATAGGATTCCATATATATTATGTTATATGTCTAGTTGATTTTAGTAATTTCTCCATTCATAAGATGATTTTATATAATATGAAATGTACTAGCTACAAACCCCGTACGTTATATGAATTGTTATACTAAATTTCTGTCTAATAAAGAAATGTGAATTTAAAGAGATGTTTAGTACCAATTATTTTATAGGATGCATGTTTACACAATGTTTCAGTTACAGTATATTATTATAATGAAGAGTATAACATGTATACGGCTTTAAATGCCGGTTCCTTTTTGGAGCCAAGTTTTAAATATGAGGAGTTCTTGTTTGGTTTTACAGTGTTCTGAAGAAGCCCACATTGTAGTGGGTGAAAGCGCTCAACACTGTTTTTATGGCTCAGTTCTCTTGTAATAAATCCATTTTTTGAAAAGAAGAAGAGGTATCGTGCACTTATTGGTGACACTATGTTTATACACATTTCTGTTGGGAGCAGTCCAGTGGTTTATTACCTACAAAAAAAGATGTTAACATAAAAAATATGTTAGAGAAACTTAATTATACAAGAACCGAGGGTAGAATTAATAAGTGTGGATATTGTGCCCAATGTAAACGTGTTAGAAACCAAGGAGGTTATCATTCCTAATTATGGTAAACATGTATTAGATAAGAAATACAACTTTAATAGTAGTGGGGTTGTTTATTTAGCCCTATGCACAGAATGTCCAGGGTTCTACATAGGAAAAACTATCAACTCCCTTAGGACCCGTGTATACCAACACTATTATGATATCTCAAAAAAGAACATCAACAATACCTTGGCAAAACACATTATAGAAAATGGTACACATTCTTTCAAGTTTGTGATTATAGACCAGGTCGTAATAGGTGAAAGAGGGGGATTGTTGAATGACTTTTTAGAAGCAAAAGAATTGAGATGGCAGCTTAGGTCAGGAGCAACAGTATATCCAGATTAAATGATTTTATATTTATCAGCTCCATTTTAAGGCTTAGAGCTGATTTTTATTATACATTAGAATAATGTTTTTTAATGTTTTTTTGTATCATTTTTAGTATTTATTTGTGGGAAATGTATGTATCTTTTTGTACATAATTGTGCCTACAACTTTAAGAAGCTAATTGTGTTGTGTTAGGGGTGGTATATATAAGACAGTTGGGTAAAGTGCATTTGTTTCTGTTTTTATAGTGTTTATCTGAAGAAGTCTCTATTTATGTGATGAAAATGCTAATAAATACCCCTGGAGTGTCTCATGAGATTTGGTCTCTGTCTTTTGTGTATAAGATTTTAGATATGCATGTCATGGAGTCTTTAAATGAAGACAATGTAGACACTCCTGATTAATGATACAGATAGCTGATACAACAAGACGTTAATATGTAAGCTGTAAGCAGTCTATTATCAAAGGAATGAACTCTCAGATAAGCTCCTTCCAGCATCCCCTCCAGCAGAAACAGTACCTGATAACTCTATTAGCTGACTCTCCAAGCTGTTTAAAACTCCTACATAAGCTGCAAGTAGTTTAACATCAAGGGAATGACATCTCAAAAAAATGCATTCCAGCTTCCCCTCCAGCAGAGGCAGTATCTGACAACTCTTAATACCTGGCTCTACAATTATTTATTTATTGGCATTTGATTACCAGGGATGTCCACTGGGCCAGGCATAGCCTATTTTTGGTGGAGGCTTAGGGAGAAAAGCTCCAGATTATAGATAAAAACAGACCAAATTGTTTTTTTTTTTGTTTTTTTAGGAACAGTTTACAAGAGTTACATAAAATACGTTGCTTGAAAATTATACAAAAGAATAATATAAAAGATGCATAAGCATCAAAATTCAAGTGTATAGGTACAGTATTTACAACAATGGAGTATTGATGTGAGCAGCATCAATAAGGCATTAGACAAAGCAAGAAAATACATAGACTACAAAGTGTTTGTTTGTGTCTTTCAGCTTTTCCCGGTTAGGGGTCACCACAGCGGAACTCCGGTCCGCTAATGATTGGTAGTTGAGTTTTACGTGCCGAGTTACCTGACGCACAACCTTCAACGAAGATATGCCCATTCATGCATGTCTCCATGCAGAAGACGCTCTAGCTGAGAATCGAACCGGACAGTGTCTTACTGTGAGGCGACATCGCTACCGCAGCACCACCACCACGGGTATACAAAGACTACAAAGTGTAAACAGGCTAAATGATAGTATTACATTATACTACTAAATAAAATGTAGAGGTGGGATGCAAGTTAGAGAGAACAGGGAAGTAAAGGGTAGTAGCTGTCTAGGAGAGGTAGGAGGGTTGAAAATAGAGGTAGGTATGATACAGAAATTGGTAACAGGATATATTAATGCAACAGATATTAAATATAGGCAGGAACTAGAGAAGGGCTTGACTGAGTTCAGTGGACAAATGAGGTAATGGCAGGGGAGGAAATAGAGCAGTTACATAACCAATTGTAGAGGAAGTGGTTTTGAAGAGCAGTTTTAAAGTTGTTAGGATTATGTTGAAGGCGGATGGCTGTAGGCATGGAATTCCATTTTTTAGCCATGGTCCAAGAGTATAATAGCTGTCCTGCCAGTAATCTGGGCTTAAGGACTTGAAGCTGCTGTTGTTCAGATCATAGTGGTCTAGAGGGGGTGTAGGGGGACAGTAGTGAGTTTAGTGCGGGCAGAATTGTGGTTTATAAATAAGTTTGTGAGTGATTGTGAGCTGAAGGAATAATAAGTAGTGGGAAAATTCAGGCCATTGTAACTTTTTTAGGGGAATACAGTGGAGAATTGAGTGGTGGGTATTTGTAGTGAATTTAGAGATTTGTTGTAGCATATTTCTAATTTAGATTGTAGGGAAGGCTGCAGATTGGTGAACAGCAGAGGACCGTAGGTTAGAGAAGGCAGCAGGAATGTTTGTGCTAAAGTTAGTTTAGATATAAGGGAGAGGAACTTACTATGTCTGTAGAGCAGTCCTAGCTTCGTATGGGTCTTAGATATATTATTTTGAATATGTAGAGCAAATCTGAGGTTTTCATTTATTATTACTCTTAGGAATTTGGTGTGGGCCACTAACTCAGTTTTTGTAACATTGAGAGAGTAAATGTTGAGGATGGGTTTATTAGAAATTCTCTTGGGTGTGAAAATCTTAAGTTTATTTTTTTGTGAGTTAAGAGAAAGATGGTTAGTGTGAAGCCAAGTCTCCACAGAGGAGAAGGCTGCCTGAGTATTTTGAGAAAGAATTGTTACATTCAGTGCAGGGCAGCCTATGGTTGAATTATCTGCATATTGGACAAGAGAACCTTGTGGGATAGCTAAGTGGAGATTATTAATGAAAATATTAAAGAGAAGAGGGCCTAAGATGGAGCTTTGAGGGACACCTGCAGGGTTGAGAAGATAGGGGTAAATAGAATTGTGCCACTTTACAGCATGGTCACTGTTGGAGGGAGATTTGAAACCAGTTTACTGCCAGGGGAGATAATCCTATGTTTGATAGCTGAGATAAGAGAATAAGATGTGAGATGGTGTCAAATGCTTTTGACAGATCTAAGAGTAGGGTAGACACAACATGTCCTGAATCCCTAGCTTTGTTGTTTAAAATTCTTACATAAGCTGAAAACAGTTTAACATCAAGGAAATTACTAGGAGCAACAAAACACGTACAGTCTCAGGCACAAGAACGGCAGCAGCAGTTGTAAAAACCAAAATCTTTTATTAGAATAAAACTGTGGATGAGCACTTTCGCGTATTACTACGCTTCTTCAGATCAAACAAAAATCAAGGAAATTACATTACAAATAAGCCCGTTCCAGCATCCTTTCCAGCAGGGAGAAATAGTACCTGATAACTCTTTTAGTTGTACGTTCACAGTATATTTAGTTTGCAAATTTAGTAAAGCACCCAGTTGTCTGTGATATTAGTATATTTCCTGTATTTTTATTGGCTGGAAAGGGAGTGAAAGCAGGTGTTAATTTTTTTCTTTTCTACCCAATTTCCCCGTACTCTCATTCACTATATAATTTATGGTAACTAAAACATAAACTACATTTTTAATGTAACACATTTTTTCTCAACCTACAATATCATTAGATAGTTCTGTACAAAAGCAAATTACAGTAACTACAGGTTAACTGGCACAATATCTAGTTGTAGAGATTACTAGTGCATCAAACTCACCTGATCACCAAGTTCCTGAAATAGACTATCTCTTGCAGAGCTATGGCTGACCCACCCCATTTGCCCTTGGGACACTCGGGCTTACGCCACTCCTCTACCCTACCTCAATTCCCAACCACCCCCATATCATTTACTTTTATAATCCACCCCATTATCTCTCATCCAATACAAACGCATAGACTATTATCCTCTACTGACTAATTTACTCTCTTTCTCACTTCATACTAACACACTTTACCTTTCCCTCACTACAATCCCTCCTACACCTCTCACACTGATTGTGATCAACTCCTCCTATTACCTCCTCAGTCCTGGTCACAATTTTACTCCTCCCATTTAAATGTAGAATTCAAGCCTTTTGTGTTAGATACATCCATTTAACCCCCCCCCCCCACACATCTTTATCTATAACTACAATCCTACCTAAACCATGGTGTTTCTTTCTTGCCTTACACTACTCTCCTTCTGTCTCCCACAACATCCTCACCAACTTCAAGCATTTAAAAACAAACCTCAACAAGTACTTCCTCCTGCAAAGACATTATTTTATCAGTGGCTTGTCAGAAATCTCCCACCCTATTTCCCATAGTACACTTTCATTATATTAAACCCAAACTTTTCAGCAGTAACTATCCTAACCCAAAAATAAGTCATACCCATTAATTTATAAAAATGTATTACAAATAGACATTCTTTCTCCTTTATCCATCACTTTAGTGACATACACCCTACCTCTTGTTCATTCTTGACCATAAACTATACTCTACTTTCTAACACTCTAAACCTTGTCACTGTAAATTTCAGACGCATATGCAACAAAATTACAGATTTACGTGCCTGGATAAAATACCATACCCCTGATATCCTAGCTGCAACTGAAACCTGGTTTAAACCAAAGATAAAAGATGATGAAATTCTTCCTCCTGGCTGTAATATAATATGGCTAGATATAGTTCACAGGAACGCAGGTGAAATAGTAATTAATAATTTTCCTTAATGGCATTACAGTCACCCCCTATAGCATTCCAAAATTTGCCAATACCAAAGTTCTTATCTCATACCTAAAATTAGATGATTTAGAAAACTTATGTATGACTGTACTTTATACCCCCCCAAAGAAATAACATTTCCATATTTGAAGAAATTATATCTAGGATATCACAAACAATTTCAAATGAAACAGTCATCAGTGGAGATAATAATGCAGACTGACAATCTCCTCAGACTTCCCAGTTAGAAGTATGGACCTGTTTGGATTCACATGACCAGTTAATACACCAACCATAATAAATCTAAATAATAATCAGCAATCCATCCTAGACTTGATTCTAGTCTCCAACCCGAATAATTGTATTTCAGTAGGTGCGCTCCCAGATACTTTTATTGACAATTTACCAACATTTGCCTACTGGAACTAACTCTCAGCCTACCTAAAACGTACATTTATAACTATCCATAACCTCACAAAATGTAGTCAACAGACTTTCAGCAACTCATTAAAAGTAGCAAGAAAACCCAAATGCAGTGAGTGTGTTCCAGCAGCAAAGGCAAGCAGAATTCCAAGCAAAACCACAGCTGGTAACAGGCAGAAAGGCAAGACTCAACAGTTGTAAAATCCGTAAGTCTGGATGTCATCCTCAGTCTGTTGAAGCGGTGGTGAACACTGCAAAAGTGCTAACTTTTAATAAAACTTGTAGATTTTACAACTGTTGAGCCTTGCCTTTCTGCCTGTTACCAGCTGTGGTTTTGCTTGGAACTCATTAAAAGTGATGAACCAGTCTAACTTTAAAAAAACTACCCCTTAATGAAGCAGTACAGCATTTTAATACAGTGTTTCTAGATAGTCTTAAAAGCCTAACCCCACAGAACACTAAAAAAATTGAAAGTAGTGGTGCCCCATGGCTCACTAAATCAAGCAAACTCCTCATGATGGATAGAGACAAAGCTTGGTACGCCTAACAAAAAATTACAAGTACATGCACATATACAGACAGTTGTGTAACTGAGTCAACAGATAAGTTAACAGAGACAAATAATTATTATAGTCAACTAAAAGGCAGTCACAAAAATAATCGTAATCTCAAAAAGGTCTGCCATATCCTCACTACTCAACCCAGGCACCAAAATAGAACCCAGTTCATCCCCAGACAACTTTCCTACTCATATAGCTTCTAAACACATACTTCATAGAATGTATTGACAAACTTACCCCCAAATCAGCTGACTTTTTGCCTTTTTCCCCTTAACTCCCCTCACAATGCCCTCAACCTTTCACCTGCCCACCCCTAATCTAACTTCTCTTCTTCACTTACACCTGACATCTCACACCATAACTACAATACTTCCCCTTCTCTCTCCTGCCAAACCATTTCAACTAATGGTATAAAAAATATTACTTAAACATTGCTCTATATCTGCAATTAATTTCCCACCAGAATACATAAAACTTGCAGCAGATGTCATTGCCTACAAAATTAGTATCCTCATTAATAGGTCTATTACTGAGTCTTCCATCCCTAGCATATAGAAAAGCCCCACATTACCCCATTGCATAAAGCAGGTAATTGCACTGACATTTCTAACTTTTGTCCAATAGCCATCCTGTCACTACTCTCAAAAATCTTAGAAAAATGTATTTACAAGCAACTTCCAAATCATCTCTTACAAAATAAACTGCTTACCAATATGCAACATGGCTTTCAGCCAGCCTGTAGCACAACTACTGCCTTATTATCCTACATAGGCACTGTAATAAAGCTTGAAATTCTGGGAAACCTGTCTCTTCAGTATTTACAGACCTATCAAAAGCCTTTGACATGGTATCTCACCCAGAAACTCCTCAACCAACTTTCCAACCTAGGTCTAACCTCTGCTTCAATTCAATAATTTTCCAGCTACCTATCTAACAGACAACAATTGATAAAATGGCAAGGATCCATCATCACCATACCTCCCAACTGCCTCAAGTGTACCTCAAGGATGCATTATCACCATACCCCCCAACTACCTCAAGTGTACCTCAAGGAGCCATCCTTGGACCTCTGCTTTTTAACAATTTTATAAATAATCTGTATACTTCATCATGCCAAGGATGTGTGATACAATAGCCAGATGACTTCACTATTATCTGTTTTTCAGCCTCCTTAATACATTTACAACATTTAACCCAGACTTCAGTTTAAACCTGGCTTAATAAGGCACAGCTCCTACTTAATCCCCAAAAAACTATGCTTCTCCTCTTTAGTCCTTAAACATATTTCCCCAGACAAAGCCACTTTCAATATGTACTCTGTAGACAACACTAATATTGAAGTAGTCCCCCATACTAAACTTTTAAGACTTATAATAGATGATAATCCTAAGTTTGACCTACATATCCAAATTAATATCAAAGAAACCCAACCAAAACTAGGAATGCTTTACATAAACAAAAACTTCCTGAATGCATTCACTAAAACCAGTCTAGCCAAAAATGATCTCCTTCCAGCAGTACCTTACTAAGCTCCAGTCTTAATTAATTTACAGCTCTCCCTAGAAATAAAACCTGAAAGTTGTTATAACAAAGCAGCCATATTTGTCATCAACATAACCTCCTCCTCCTCCCATCATGGTACAGCACTCCATTCACTTAACTCGCTTGAAGTTCCCAATCAGCTCACCTACCTGCATCTATGACACATAACATCATTTACAAACCAACTGTCTATTCAGCTCTTAGCTCCTTACTTAATATATACTTCATAAGCAGATCACTTAGATCTGAAGATAAACAACTTCTCACAGTATATAAATCTACCAATCCTCTGGTCAAAGCTTATATTCCTACTCATTAGCAAAGTGTTGGAACTCCCTACTTGTGACAGTTAGAAATATACCTAACAGAGCCTTCTTCAAATACTCCTTAAATGAATTCCTATCCAAATCCTGGATTTGCTCCTGTTCTAATCCAGGTTGCACTTCAGAGATGTTTATCTCCTCCTGCCTACAATACCTCTTTGCATAACCATTATACAAATTTTTCTCAATGCTCACTCTTATCTATTCTCTGCAAGATCTTTACCTAACCATTAGTGAAATGATTTTTCTTAATGTTCATTGTAATCTCTTGCAAGATCCTTGCTAAGGATTACTGTATTGTGTCTTCACAAATTTTGTTATGCAGTATATTGTCATTTTATTTATACTTCTCTTTCTGTAACTCAGTACTCAAATGATGTATTTTTCTGTTGTATTGCCAGATTTCAGTTATATGTTTTTTTGTAATGTGGAGCTTTTCTATCCAGGCCTCCACTGAAAAGAGCACAACTAGGCTCATTCAGACCTTTGCAGAAAAATTATCCTCAGTCCCTTTTTTCCCATTTTTTCTACATGGGGTCAGGGTGTAGTGTTAACTGTCACCATATCTCTTGATTCAATGCCACTCTCCTACCTTCTTCACCAGTCATGCTTGACTGTCAAAGGTCTCCTCTCACACAGTCCATCCACCTCTTTGCTGGATACCCTCATATCCTCTTGCTTTCTTCCTGTCTGTCCCAAATCTTTTTCACCAGACTGTCATCTGCTTTTTACACATGTGCCCAAGCCACTGTAATCTGTTTTCTTTGACCCTCTCTGTAATTGGAGCAACTTCTGGCTTCTGCTGTGGTACCTCATTTCTTCAACTGTTTCACAGTGTGAATCTTGCCATCCACTGCTGTGGTACCTCATTTCTTCAACTGTTTCACAGTGTGCATCCTGCCATTCATCTCAAGCAGGCACTTCATTGCCATCTAACTTCCTCAGCTACTCTACCTTTACTGCCCTGATCCTACTTCTGACCTCCTCATTCAGGCTTCGCTTCTCCTCCATAGGTTCATAGGTAAGTACTAGACTAGCTGCCCTTGTGCGGCATTTTAAGCCTAGCCAATTTCCCTTTCAAGGGAGTGAATCAAACCCTGTGCCTTGTATCTGTAAGGTCACACCCTTAGCCATTATGCCACCCTACCACCACCCCTCCTGGATAGCTGAAACTGTTAACCTGTTCCACTATTTTCCTTATATCTCAGTTTCAGCTATCTGTAAGGTCACACCCTTAGCCATTATGCCACCCTACCACCACCCCTCCTGGATAGCTGAAACTGTTAACCTGTTCCACTATTTTCCTTATATCTCAGTTTTCAGCTTCTTCTGATAGGTTTACAGGTTCATATGTTCATAGGTAAGCCTAGTCAGTTTCTCTTTTTGTACTTGAAATAACATCCCCTATTGGGTTATAGACTGGCCTTAACCATCCCATGATCGGTAATTATATATTACCCCTAATGAGAATAACTAGGATAATGCAATAGATAATCTGAGGGGAACCCATGCATGGTATAAAGAATTTAGGATCTGCCTCTGTCCATTAGTAGTAGAGGGGCATTTGCAGGGTCAATTTCTGTTATCCATCCATTGATGTAAGTGGCATCTGAATATGGGCAGGTATGAACTTTGTTTTAAGTAGATAAGAAGTCTGTTCCACAGCAGCAGTATCCTCTGCAAGATATACCTGTCCCTCTAAACCAATTCTGTTGATGTTGCAGAAGAGGTTTAGATGCCTGAATTAAGTATTTCTGCTGCTATTTGACTTACTGATGTGCAGAAATCCATCAGTAATGGACTGGAGGCTGCCTTATATGCCAGACACAGGTCATATCTTAGCAGTCTTTAGGATAATGTGCATAATGACAGGACTTTCAGTCAGTCCATGTAGGACATGTTGTTTAGGCCTTGTATTCTTTTAGTAAGGTATATCTGTAGGCATTCCAGTTTTTACATGCGTCTCGACAGATACAAGTAAAAGAGAGCATTATATTCAAAGGCTGGCCTAATGAGGGCTGAGTAATGAGATACAGTGACATTCTTAGATCTAGTATTGGTCAAAAGCTAAGTCACTGCCCACATAAGTTCCGAAATCACAAACAACTGGGTCGACTTTTAGGAATATATTCTCAGTGTGATAGTTCCCTGGGGGTAGATGACTTTCCAAAGGATACAATAATGCATTTTTGGCATTTAGTTCAGTCCATGATTTCAGAACCAGTTATTTATTTGACATAAACTTTCCAGCAGGATGACTAAGTTATTTGGGGATTCAGTGACTGCTCCTATTTTGCAGTCGTCTGCAAATTTAGTCAGCCAGAGACCTTTAGTATTGGCTTTTACTTCAGAAAAGTGGATGCCAAACTGGAGTGGTCTCAGCACAGAACCCTGGGGAACTCCACTGGTGAGTGGTCTTTTGTGGAGATAACTTCCCCTATTTTGATTATCTGGATCCTATCTGTGAGCCAGTTGGCAATCCACTGGGTGACATAGGAGGTTTATTCCCAGTTTATTTAGCTTTTCTACTATGCCTAGTGGTGAACTGTGTCAAAGACTCTGGTCAGGTTGAGGTATGCTGTGTGTAGTGTTTTCCCTTCATCCATTGCTTTGGTGACCTTTTCAAAAAAATGTACCCTGTTGAATATGCATGAACTACCCTTGACAAACTCAGACTGATACAGGGCCAGTGCTTGGAGATTCCCTATGTCCTGATTGATTAATTCCATGATAAGTCTTTCCATAGCTTTGCATATGAGGCTGGTCAGACCTATGGGTCTGTAATTGCTTGGGTATGTGGAAGGTCCTCCCTTATGCAGAGGAATGACTGTAGCTGTTCTCCCTTCACTTGGTACAAAGTGTTAGGGGTGTGGCTAAGTCATGCTTCATGCTATTTATCATGCATCTAGGAATATTGTCAGGACCCATCAATGCAGTATTTTTAGATTTTGATTTCCCTTTTAGGACATGGTCTTGTGTGATAGCTGGAGGGAAACCAGTTCCAAGTACATCTTGAAGGACAGACAGATTGTTGCGGGGGTAAAGTTAGAACTAAATTTATCAGCCAGTACTTTCACTATATTTTCAGCCTTAGTGTAGGTAACATCTTTCACAATCAACTCAGAGCATTGCTGCATTGTGTGTTTGAGATTACGGGCATAACTACAAAAAAGCCTTGTGATTGTCTTTGGCTTGGATAGCTATTTTAGCCTCAAACTTGGCTTTGGTGGATTTTTATTAAGTTCTTGAGTTGTTTGTTTATTTCAGTGACAAGGGATCTAACATTTTGGGAATTTCTCTTCTTACTTTTGGTCAAAACTATTTTCCTTTTATTATAAATCTTGTTGATATTATGGTTCAGTCATGTGGGTTGTTCCTGGAGTTTGATGATAGCACTTGTTCCTACAGGGTACAGCTGCACCTATGCAGCTATTTACAAGCTGATATAGTGTGGTTGTGCACATTTCTGCATATTCAGTGGCGCTAACTGTGTTTAGTGGGGATTTGAAGCTTGTCAATGTATCACTTGGGAGTAGGCAGTTTGTCTTAAAGAAATTTCTAAAGGTACTTTGGGTGGAGGGGATTTCTGGTTTCAGTTTTATTTAGAAAGAGACTGCTTTATGGTCAGACCTAACAAGTGACAAAGATACACAAGGGATGTTGTAAGATGCTGCCACATTAGTAAGGACAAGATGTTAA